>NW_020194439.1:521436-645958 GCF_003013735.1 Candidozyma pseudohaemuli | reverse complement strand
GCCTTTTGAACTCCTTTTTGAGGTGGAGACTTTGGTCCAACCTATGCCTGCTTGTTTTTCTTGAAATAAGCTGCATTCTTCATAACTATGTGTCTGAATAAAAATAGGCTGGTAGCATCAATTCAGAACCATCTAAGAAGTACATAGACATCGAGATCATACTCATTGTTTGCAAGAATGCCTAGCCAATTCTCACTTCCATTCTCCAACGAGCAGCCGACACGAGGTCGGAAATGAGCCCATTCATGAAACTGAACTCTTTCTTCTTTATCTTCATCTTCATTCATCTAATAAGTGAGACGCCTAATTCGGCTTCGACTAATGAGAATCATCTTGCCAGGGTTTAGAACAGCACCACCCAAGCAATCTGTTTTCTTCGATTGTTTCGTTCACCTCATCTGATTAGATGGATGGTCCAATGAGATCTATTCGAAAAGAATTGCCACATAGAGAATAAAAACATTTTATCAGCTTCTAGACTAGCTCCGCCGGACCACACCTGTGAACTGCGTCGTCCCCCTGTGTCGTCACTAGGCTCTAGCCTGCCATCGCGAGGATAGTGAAGGTTTATGTCATCGACCGTCGGATATATACGTCACTTAGCTTCTTTGAGCTGAGCACGCCGAAGTGGAACAAATCTTATGAAGGACACTACGAAAATTAGTTCAGCGGTAATTTTAATTTATATTTCTTATCGAAAGCAAGAGTATCTTAGAGAATATAAAAGTCGTGGTGAACTGCGTATTTACAATTTTGAGGCAAAAATGTCCTTACACTAAAAATTTGAGAATCGATAAAATATGCTACCGTAGGATTGACTTCAGCAAATGGCATTCGTTGAACTGGTGACTGCGGTCGAACACTACAATAATCGACACAAATACAGTTGCAGAGACTCGAGGGTGTTGGGAACTGAGTTAAATCAAAAACAATCTTGCATACTCGGCTTGACCACAATCCATGAATTTTAAGTTCACATACCTCAAATAATCTTCGAGTTTTGCAAACATTCAAAGAGATAGCCGAACTTTCGAACCAAGAGACTTTTAAGTATTCAAATTTTGAATATAATAAAGAACTTTCGAAGTCAGTGCCCTTATTGGCAAATACAATATTATACAGTGCACCACAGGACTCGAAAATTTTAGTGGACAGAAAAACCAAGAGGCAAAAGAAGACTAAACCTGCTGGAATGCCCCACAGAAGAATACTTTAAAGTTAGACCTTGTAAGAGACTTATGAAGAATATGGGTGATTCAATACTCGCGGTGCAAGCGAGATAAGGTAGATGAATAACTATAGAAGAGCCGTAGTCAGACAGATTGTCATGGAAAACGAGCAACCAGGGCCAGTTTAGTCAGGCGCTGTCGCTGAGTTTCCGCCGCCAAATTCAATGCTATATGCAATCCAAACTTACCACCCAATGTACCATACTATTGAGTGCTCTTGAAATTCGGTAACCATGAGCTTGAGTGAACTTTGGAAATCTGTTGAAGAAAGATTTAAAGCTGCTGAGATTGACGGCTCTTTACTCTTTCAAGGTGACGGCGCAGAAAATGAGAGAATTCTGGAACTCAGTGAATCTTCCAAATATGAATTCCAAATTACGGTATTACCCAATCTTCAGCACCGACCTGAAATGGGCACAGTTCAAAAGAATCCTTTTGCTAAACCTGAACCGGAATTGACTATCATTGACTCTTTTGGAGATTCAGATGAATTTAGACTATTGTTAAATAAGTTTCCCGTCTCCCCTAACCATTTTATGATGGTGACCAAAGAGTTCAAGTCACAAAACACCCCATTGACACCCTCAGAGCTCTTGGCAACATATCAGATTGTTGACGCTTTAAAGACACAGGACAAAGATTCACGTTGGTTTGCTTTCTACAATTGCGGACCTAATAGTGGCGCCTCCCAGCCACATAAGCATGTTCAGTTCTTGACGCTACCTGAAGGCAATGTGGATTTTAATCTTGATATAGCGAGAAGAACAGAGTTTTTTATCCCAGATCAAAACCGTGAACCTTTACAGGACCCCAGCCTACCATATGCTCATTTTATAGTCCCTCTTCCGGACGGGCCCGGAATGGATGCTGAGGTTTTGGCTATGTTGTTTGCCTCCCTTCTCCAAAGAACATTGACCACACTACAAAAAAATCAGATCGAGACCATTAGCTACAACTTCTGCTTGACACCGCAGTATATGATGATGATTCCAAGATCCCGAGGCAAGTTTGACGATGTCATTGGCATCAACTCTTGCGGTTATATGGGTATGATACTCTGCAAGGACCATGCAGTTTACGAGGGGGTCAAACTGAATGGAATTTTCAATATACTTCATGATGTGGGCTGTTCGTCACGATACGGACAACCGTCCACTGAATATGATTATTAGTTAGACTCTCACGTATACCGAAATGCAATAAAGATATCGATTCTTAGTTGTTGCTCGTCCCACTAGGAACGACTTTTATTCGATTTATTATATACAGTCCACCAAAAATACTGCGGCCAATGGGAGGACTAACTTTTTCATCACGCGAAATCTTCCACTCATATCTAAAACCTCTTCGATAAGTGACCATGGCTTCCATAACTTCCATTGTCAAAGCGTCTGATTGGATCTTGTCAAGGCCAACGTTGGCCAAGGTAGTGACTCCACTTGCTAAAACATTTGTGGCATATGCTGGTTACAGAGAAATGGGCTTGAGGTAAGTATATCATTTCCTCGATGTGATAACGAATACTAATAAACAGATTCAATGATTTAATCGCCGAAGAGAACCCAATAGCCCAGAAGGCAATCTCCAGGCTTCCTGAAGACGAAAGTTACGCCAGGAACTTCAGAATCATCACTGCCCATCAATGTGCCTTGTCACACCAGTTGCTTCCCCCAAACAAGGCTATTAAGCCAGAGGACGACACCCCATACTTGATTCCTTATCTTTTGGAAGCTGAAAAAGAAGCATTTGAGAAGAAGGAGTTGGACAACATCAAGGTTTAACCAAGTATTGAATAGATTTGAAAGATTACTGACAAAATCAGTAGAACATTTCCAGCGATGTCTTATCTCTATAAGTCTATTATATTTACATAGATCAAGAAGGAAGTACTTAGGAGTTCATACCAACTCGAAACTTTCGAAGCTGCTCTAAAACCAAGAAGGTGCAAATCGTGTGCGGACCTAGCCTGATGAAGGAGGGGAGCCAGCCTCTAAACATGAATCCGGGACCTTCCGTCCTTACGGCTTTCATCAAAATGCTCAACGCTCCAGCATTGGATCCTCTTGCATTCATGATTCTAGTTTTGACCACATCCGCAGGAGAACACACCGTTGTTGCCACCAAGCCTGCCATCAATGAAGCACTAAAATGTGTCGACTTTTTCAGGCCATCCAACGAAAAAACATCGACCAAAAGGCCTTTGGCAATATCATAGGTAACCACCTGGGATGCTGTCATAAGGACACCTCTTACTAGATTTGGGGTTAGGCCTCGGAAAAGAGACAAAATACCCTCGTGCCTTCCTATTCTGATGATACCGTCAAATGCATTTTTGTAATTCCGCCTTTCGCTGACAGGAAGAGTGGAGTCGTTCTGCATCCTAATGTTAACAACATCCGATGGATTTCCGACTAGCCCACCCAAAGCACCTGATATCATTGACATCGGTAACAAGGCTGCCGTAGTGGGCATGAGTTTATATCGGCTTTGATATTCCTCTTTAAGATATTCGTATACACCAAATCTCACCGTAGAATATGTGGCTTGCCTGAGTAAAGACGCAGTTAATCCGGAGTAGAGCTTCAAGACACCTTCGTTTTTGACGATAGAAACTGCCATAGAAATGAGAGACTGACCTCTTTTCGATGCAGTTTGCAATCTTACCTTGGCCAAGTCCAAGGGATGTGTAACAAGGCATGCAGCCATGCTTGCAGCACCACCATACCAAAAACTGTTGTTAGATGAATTCAATCTTGCCTCTCTTCATATACTTACGGATAAATAACTTTGCTGGTATTTGAAGTCATCTGGACTGTAAAATGTCTTGCACGGTTCTCTAACAGACTTTTTTTTTCAGGTCGACGGACTTTGGGGCTTCACAATTTTTTGTTGGCCCCGCGCGTTATACCAGTCAATCTACATTAAGGCGAAATGACACTAGTTAATGCCTTTGATGTTTACGACCTGAGCTATTTAGCCAGACCCAACAGAGCACATATGCTTGAAGAATAAAAGTATACTGCCGAAGAACGTACTCAACAAACGACAGCAAATGCCATGATCCACTTGGGCCAGTCTCCAGTTTCGTTTGGGGGGCATGCACTGAAATAGTGTTGATCAGCCAACACGTTTATTTGTAAGGCGCTGAAATGGGTTGAAAGGGTAAGACAGTAAAGATAATTGTTTTACGTTATCAGTAGTACCGAATTTCCGAAGGCTCGGTTCGATATTATGCAGGACCATGAATCTCGCGGAGTGCCAGCGAAACGCAATCGAGTTTCATGACTACTTCACCTTAAGGAAATGAGCAGGGCTGAGGTGGATTTACAGATCAGTGTCAAAAAAGCCTGCAATTCAGAGGAGGTCCCTCCCAAAAGAAAACATGTTCGAGCTTGTATCGTGTACACCTGGGATCATAAAAACTCTCGTGCTTTTTGGAATGCTGTTAAGATTCAGCCATTGCAAAGTAGTGAAGTGCAATTGTTTAAAGCCTTAATTATGATTCACAAGGTGTTACAGGAGGGTCATCCAAATACCCTCAAGGATGCTTATAGGAATAAGGACTTCTTATACTCCTTATCTACTGTCTTCTCCAGTTCATCAAGCTATGGTCGGTTGATTAATCATTATGATCGATTTTTGATGCGGAAGCTTGATTTCCACCGAAACAACCAAGGCTTCAATGGAATTTTCGAGTATGAGGAGTACATCTCATTGCGAAGCGTGAATGACCCAAACGAGGGCTATGAGTCAATCTTACAATTGATGGATCTCCAGGATCTCATCAACGATCTCCAAAAACTTATCTTTTCCACTGTGCAGCAAACTCCGAATAATTTGTGCAAAGTTTCTGCGCTCGTTCCACTTATTTCTGAGTCTTACGGCATCTACAAGTTCTTGACATCAATGTTAAGAGCAATGTATCAGCAATTAGGGTCCGATGAACTTTTGACTGCTCTATTTGAGAGGTTCAATTCTCAACACTTTTACCTTCGCGAATTCTATGCTGATTGCCAAGCTATCAAGTTCTTGACAAGCTTGATAACTATACCAAAGATTCCAGGTTCTCCTCCCAACTTGATGCAATCCGAGGATGGCAGATCATCCACCTCAAGAGCTGCCGCCGAAGAGCCAGTGTTGTCATCTCAGCAAACCTCTGTTTATGATGCGCCGGCGGTCCCTCCTTCGGCTGAGGAGTTCAACCAATCAAGTCTCCTTGAGGAGCAAAAGTTCCAGCAGGAACAATTACAGAGAGAGCAACAAGAATTAGAGCTTCAGAGACAGAATCAAATTCAAGAACAGCTTCGTCGTCAGCAAGAATTCGAACGTCAAAAACTCGCTCAAGAAGAGAATAATCTAAGAGAGCAGCAAATGCTAAGACTTCAGCAAACGAATGCCCAAAATTCCAGAGTGTCTGAATTAGAAAATGATCTTGTCATGTTCAAGAACCAGTTTGACAATGACCAAGCTTTACTTCAGCAGTATGACTCGAGGGTAAAAGCGTTGGAAACTGAACTTCAAAGCATTAATCAAACAGCATCTGAGCAACTTGCTTCCAAAGATGAACAGATTAGTAACATCGAAGAACAAGTAACCAATTGGGCGAAAAAGTACGAGGCTTTGGCAAAGCTCTATTCGCAATTGCGTTCAGAGCACTTGAATTTACTTTCGAAGTTCAAAAAGATTCAGCAAAAGATCAACAGTGCGCAGGAGTCAATCGTGAAAAAGGAGAAGTTTGAAAAGGAATTGAAACAAAAGAACCTTGAGCTTGCGGACCTCATAAGAGAAAGAGATCGGGCAAGATTAGATCTTGACAGATTACGAATCACCAAAGATCAGGAGATTGACAAATTGAAAACTCAACTGCGCGAAATATCATCTCGGTATGCGGATAGTGACGAATCTTCGACGAAAAAGTTGCAATCTATCAAAGACCAATACGAAGGGGATTTAGCCGCTTTGAACAAGCTTCTTAAGGAGAAGGAAGGTCAGTTGATTGACCTAGGCAGCCAATCAGCACTCAGAGAAAAGTTGAAGGAAAAGGAAATCGACTTGGAGATCGCTCAAGAATCCTTAGACAGTGCTTTAAAAGAGTTGTCAATCAGCTCTCAGGGTCCAAGTGTTAAACAGTTGTGGGCTCTATTGAACATTATCTTAGCCAATAACGTGCGCAGGGTTCAAGACACCAAGTATGATCTTGGGTCACCAATGCAAACGGGTAATGTCAGTGCTACACCAAACTATCTTCTTTCGCTTTTGGACCTTTGCTCCGACACTGCCACGGATTTTGCTCTGGTGTTCAATAATTTTCTTGCCGAGGGTCCTCAACTAACCGATGAAGATGATGATAACCTGACATTTTCAAGCGTTATTCTCACCAGTTCTGAGTTGGCATCAACTCTCAACGATTTGATGCTTAACATAAAGGGCATTTCTAAAAACATACCAACTGAAGATGAGCAAGTTGTCATTCAATTAATGGAAAATCTTCTCGCAAAAGCCGAAGATTTCTTCCTTAGCCTCACATCTGATTCATTGGACGCCCTTGATGATGAGGACGAGAAAATTGATTTAGTGATCGATTACAACGTTCAATTTCAACATTCTTTGAAAGAGTTATCTGCTGCTATCGAAGGCATCCAACCACGTCATTCCTTATCTCTCAAGAGAGGAAACATTGAAGATGTGGTAGATGAAGAGATGGAGGAGGCTGCGAGACAGATAGATGCAGCGATGGAGTTCCTTGGCAAACTTCAACTGCAAAAAATAGAAGGCAGTGATTTGCAGGTACATCAGGCAATTGTGGCAGCTGCTATGAGCGTTACACAAGCTGTCACAGTACTCATCAAGGCGTCGATCGACTCACAGCGTGAGATTGTCGCTCGAAACAAGGGCACTCAAACAGTACGGGAGTATTACAAGAAAAATAACAGATGGACCGAAGGACTTGTTAGCGCGGCCAAAGCCATCGCAGGGGCAACGAATATCTTGATCGAGACAGCTGATGGGGTGTTGAGGGCAAAAAATTCTCACGAAGAATTGATTGTTGCTTGCAATGAAGTTGCTGCTTCGACTGCCCAACTTGTAGCCGCGTCTCGAGTCAAGGCCAACACCATGTCAAAGACACAAGACCGACTCGAATCATCATCTACAAAGGTGAATTCAGCCTGCAAATCATTGGTCAATAAGGTGCAAGCCCTTCTCTCCCAAACTAACGATGATCAATCAAATATTGATCTAAGCCAATTAACCCCTTACGAAGGAAAGACCTTGGAAATGGAACAACAAGTCCAAATTTTGAAACTTGAAAACTCACTTCAAGCCGCAAGAAAAAGGCTTGCCGATATCAGAAAACATGGATACCGTGATGATGACGATTCTGAATAGATGTTTATATTGACCCCATAAATAAAAATGTTGTTTGGACTTCTTTGCAACGTCAACCTGGCATTTCATACATTCTAATCGTTCAAACTGTCTACTTATCTTCTACAACTGATGACACAAATTGCCAAACATTAAATGAACTAATTGGGAGACCACCAATTAATTGACCGTTCATGAAGACGACTGTGCGTTATGTGAACCCCACATTGGAGAGTTTTCAAGGACAACACGATCAGATAATTGAGAAAGAGATAATATCGCGGCAAAAGTGAGAAAGGAGACAACCTTGTTCTTCAAGAACTTGATCCAGAAGTCGTACAAGGGTACCTACACCACAGGATAGATATACGATAAGAAATCAAAATAACTTGAAGCATGACGAATCTTACCATTGATATGATCTAACACATCCTTATGAAATATATATAACGCTAAATATGACTCTAGCAAAGGAACCACTTACACATTCAACCCGTTGGCAAAACTCGAAGATGAAGCAAGATCCGCTACTTCTCACCAGCGTAGAAGTGAAGACAGTCTTGATTACAAAAGATACAAATACCACCAACACTCATTTGATAGACAAACATAGCGAGCTGGTACGCTCATGATTTTTATTGCCACAAGCAAAACACTGTTGTCGCCAAAATTATTCGAAACAGAATCTTTGCCAGTCAAGTATCGAAGCCTTTCCGAGCAGTCTCACTAGTATAAACTTTGTTCAACACATGTTGCCTGTAGGTAATCTCTATTGGCATTGAATGAATTAGATCTTCGATAGACCAAACTCTGAACAACCCTGGTGATTACAATTGGTCATGTTCTCTAAAAATCTTTCCACGTTGCACGCCAAATTGTTTAAATGAATCCCTACAATACTAAAGGCGTCTTCCCTTCGTCTCCGTACTCAATGCATATTTCTGGAAATATTGATAAGGCGATATATAAAGCTTGAATGGTTTATTACATAGCAGCCCCTATAGTATCTTGCTTGGACTTGCAACAGCGGCAGGGTTCAACGAAATAGGTAATTGAACTACGAACCATAACTTTTCGGACGCTGATTTCATCATCTACATTACTACGATTGGGGGTAGCGAGAAAGAAAAGGCAATGTGGTAGATCAGTAGAAATGA
Organism: Candidozyma pseudohaemuli; assembly: GCF_003013735.1. NCBI lineage: Eukaryota > Fungi > Ascomycota > Pichiomycetes > Serinales > Metschnikowiaceae > Candidozyma > Candidozyma pseudohaemuli. Next base: position 637,206 of record NW_020194439.1, on the reverse strand, counting down.
AGTTATCCAAGTATTCGGCGCAAGGACTACTTGATTTCGATGAATAGTTGGCAGGACTAGATCTTTTGCAGTACGGTTGATCTTAACTTATTATCATTTAATAGAGTAAAGCGCTATACACCTTGATGAATCCTAGAATTTAAAATGTTGCACGCGTGTGAGCCATATTCATATTCTCTCCTTCCAGTGACTTTAAGGCATCGTTTGGTTTGAATCGTTAATGCGTCAATGAATATAAAATTATTCAGCTACTGCTGTAACGTTCTTTTTCTCCAAAGAACTGGAATGGCATGTCCCTCTGAATAATATAAATTCTTGCCGCTCAGTACATGGTATTTCGTGCTATTCTCTTTAGTTAATGTTACTCCGATTATCTAAATATCTAAATGTGTTGTACAGGTAATTGCTGTTCACCATTTGGATATGAAGATAATTGTTAAAAGCAGAATTTTTTTTTCTGACAAGACTTTAATAATGTTTGATTTCTATGAATTCCCAGATGTTGAATGGGGTTAAGTGGCGCCTTGTTGATTCAGTGTTGAATGGTGGTGTGATATTGGGGTTTCTGGACTGACATTGATTCGATATTAACAATTTGAGCTGGGACCGGCTTATTGTCTTATCAATAAGAAATGTATTTTTGCATGATGTCTGCTACTTGGTGTTAAAAGTTTTCCGTTCTTAATGCTTTTGTTTGTTAGTTTGGTTCTACAGTTTAAACATCTCGAAGTTGCAATCGGGAGTGGGTGGCTAGATTTGGATTGGTTTTGTTTCTTGAAAAGGTGCTGAGGTCATGGTGTACGTACTGTTCAATATACTCACGAGGTGTGGAGGGCATGGTGGTAGGCATTTAGTTTACATCCTTTTCATCTTCTAGTCGTGCTTTTGAGACAATCAATCCTATAACTCCAGTGTACATTGTATGTTCTATTAAATGCGGCTAACACCCTTAATATTTACATTTTGGGAGTTGAAGCTTGCCACAGCTTCCAAAGTAGTACTTAATTGCCTGCCAATAGAGCTTGAATTGATGCGGTCTTTTAAGTGTTAGCTTGGATGGTCCCTGCGATTAGCGGGACTGACGGCTATATCTCGTCTTCCCGAGATCAAAAGGTAGATACCTGTATTTGACCATGTGTTGGATCTGTTTTCGCATAGTGAGGCAGAACAAAATGATGAAATACATCACGAGAATTGGCCAGAAGACTGGAATATCAAAAATGGTGAAAAATGACGTCAACAAAGACAAGACAGTTGCCCTAACGGCTTTGAGCCAGAATTTGAATTCTGGAAGGCGGCGGATAAAAGGTTTGAACTCCTCCTCCACTTCGTCAGTCCCTTCTTCCAAATTGGACGAGAACAGCTCCTGTTCAAGGGATGGATCAAACTTTGGCGTAAGGAAAGCCAAGAACAAGTTGAGAAGATAGATTCCAAGAGCATAACATATGATATACCATCCCTGACTAAAAATGATCCTAAGGACAAATAATGTCAAAAGGACACCGAAAGTGATCCATCTCTCTTTCACATAGGGGACACTTCGGTCGAGGATCTCTTGATAAGTTACTTTAACTTTCTGCAAGGCATCACTTATGTTGTTATCTGGTATATTCAACATCGTAGCAACAGGCGCTTTTCAAGAGCCACGTAGTTGGAAGTGAGCGAAAATGATAAATACAGGACGTCCAGAGTCGGGCCTATATACAGAATATGAAAGTTTCTAGGACATCTATTCTACGAGGGATTGAAGAATGCCTCAAGCAACAGAGTAATCAAAGGCCTATCCTTGTATTTCATAAACGAAAATTGTCAGAGGGTGTTCGCCCCTACTGAGGTTGAATTTAGCAACCAATGATGTATGCAGTATCAATGTTTACTTCTATGCGTCGATTTTCGTGTTTTACAAAAACATTGGCGAAGGGATGGGCTGCATCGCTCACTCAAACACGCTGTATCGCGAACAATATATAATTAACCCCGGTACCCTCTTACCTCAAAATTTTATATCAACCTCATTGCGTATACTAGTCGCGTCCGTTCCTTTCTTTCAAGATTAAAATGATCTTTCCATTCGTTAAAGTCATTGCTGTTGCCGCTGTTGCAAGTGCCGTTCCTTTCAAGCGTTACGACAACAACACTGAAGCTTACTCTCCTCAGTCTGCTGAATATGACACCACCGTGACGATTGATAAATTCATAACTATCACCTTGCCCTCGACTACTTTGACAGTCCCCGCCACTGCGTCAGATGACGTCGCCAAAGCAATCAGCCTGGCTGAGGCTGTCGGTCTGACTGAGCCGATCACCGTTACTTCCACCATCGTCGAGTATACGACTATCGAAGACCATGGTTCTGCTGTCGAGTCTCCAATTGCAACAAAGACAAGCACAATTACCTCGACCCCAACAACGACCTCTACGATCACACAGTTCGTGACAATCACTGAACCGGAATCATCAAGCGCTTTGGAGGCATGTGCCGCTTCTACTGTCACTGTGACGGTCACTGAGAAGGAATCTTCGAAGTCCGAAGCTGAAGCCGCTGTTGTGACTGGAACCTCCACTCATGTCTCTGCCTACCCTGTTGAGGCTGAATTCACTTTGAGTGGAACCACCACGACCATCACTTCATACGTTGACGTAACCACCACGGAAATTTTTACCACTTCTGCCTCATTGAACTCAACCAATTCGTTGCAAAGCTCTAATGGTACCTATCAGGTTCCATCAAACTTGAAAAGAGCTGCCTTGTACGCCTTCTGATGAATAAGACTAATTTCATGGTACTCGATACTCATAAAGAAACTGTCTTAGATATTCAAGTCGTCGAACACGATGACCTTTTGTATTACCCTGTCAACATGTTTAGCTTTTAAATTAGATTTTGTTTTACGCAGACGTAATTATAGGTTGCTCCCCGGCCCTATACCGCTTAAACCCTATTGTGCCCACAAAACGGTCCAACCTTGGCCTATCTGAGGTTTTATCTAAAACTCTTTCTTATGAGCAGGACCTAAACTTCAATAGGCGAAGGAACCTATCATATTACATACCCAGATCAAGCGCCTCCGCACAAAAAAATAAATCCTTTGGCATCAGTTCAATCGAATGATAATCCAATTTGGTCATTCGGCCAAAAGAGGGTTTTTTTGTGGAATGGTCGAACCGAGTCCAAAGTCGAATCAAATGCAGGATTTAGAAGTCTCAAGCAACCCCTCAGGGTCTGCATGTAAAGGGATACCACTATACGAACTCACATTCAGCACATAGGAATATCATGTCAAACTTTGAGGCTTGCAAGCTTTACGAGGCTGTTATTGAGGAGGTGATCACAGACTCTCGCCAAGATTTTGAGGATAGCGGGATTGATGAAGGTACACTTCAAGATTTAAAAAAGCTTTGGTGCGAGAAGTTAAGTCAATCTCGTGTTGGAAACTTCTCTTGGAATGACTTGGACGACCTAGATGGTAATATCCATGCGAGCTTGATCTCCCACCCTGTGAAAGAAGAATCTCTCCATGTGAATCAAGAGCTCGAGATGCCTATCCCGCAATATGATCCTACCGATGGTAATCCTACAAATGACCTATCTAGTCATTCGAATTCAGGGTATTCCATGGGAATAGAGTTGCCGACGGTGAAGCAGGAATACACCGAGGAAAACGGTTTGATCCTTCCCAAAGTCAATCAATCTGATGGTCCTATCGAATTCACCATAGAAGCTGATCAGAAAAATCTCAAATGGTATAAAGCGTTAGCAAAGCGTCAATCTGATGGACCGAATGATGGTCTGGTTGAACTTCATGGCCAAAGTGGTGGTGTTGGTATTGGCGAGGATGATGATGATGATGGAATTTTCAACGATTCTGATGATATTAATTCAGATCTAGATGACGAGCTTGATTCCGAGAAGTCAGACGATGAGGACCTGGAGCAGGAAGGACAGATTATGCTTTGCTTGTACGATAAGGTGCAAAGAGTTAAAAACAAATGGAAATGTAATTTGAAAGAAGGAGTTGCAAATATTGATGGCAGGGATTACATTTTTCAAAGAGCAACGGGGGAGAGTGAATGGTGAACTTCATCGTCTAGCTCGATGGCTACCGGGTGTTAACAGGCAAATGCGCTTTGAATGGTCAAACTTATGTGCATATTAGTATATATTATGATCGTATGGATCATTAAAAGGACGGAATTTGTAAGTCCAATGTTTCTCTCTTGTCGTCGTCCAATGGCTTGCCATCCAAGAATATACAGTCAAAGTCAGTAATGCAAAGGCTCAAGACTTCTAGTGAGATTCGTAATGTAGGAACAAAGACAATGCAAATATTCCTGAGGCTCATCAAATTCGTCTTCCTCCTGGCGACCACGGTACTTAGAAGCCTGAACACAGTGAAACAAAAATCGAAATTGCCTTGAGTCACATTAGATTTATCATTTATAAGCCGCTGCATCTGCCACACAATCTGGGATCTAGGTTGAGCATCAGTGCCTGATGTGAACATCAGTTGCATATGGGAATATGCTGCGTTACCAAAGATATTGTCAGGCAACTCTCTCAAGTATGTTTTGAAAAGACCTGCCACTGTGTGAATGTCAGGATTAAGCTGATGTTCGAATAGATCAACATCGTGTTCCTTGTTAAATTGGTCCTTGAGCGTCCTGATCGTCGACGCTGATCCACTCAACCGAAATATTCCTTCTTCATAAATAGCGCCTGTTTTTGATAAATAATCGAGACATCGACCACACACTGTGGGAATAAGGCGGCCGTCAAATGTCCTGGATGATAAATCAAGCGCCTCAGCAAGCTCTTTACCAAATACGGGCTTGAATTGACCAGGCGTTAGATTCATGACCGCTAAATGGGCCTCGAGGCTCATATTATTGCCACCCTCCTCAAGTGTGGAACCCGTTCCTTCTTCCTCCGTTTCAAATTGCTGACCTTTATATCTAAAAGGAAACAAACTTCGTTTACGAAGTTTTTTGACGTCCTTCAATTCTTTGGAGTCCTCCTCCTTTGACAATTGTGCGGCTTTTGGGGAGCTCAACAGATCAACAACTCTGCTAGCATTCCTTTGCTCGTGGCCATCAAGATTCATTTGGGTGATCATTGGGTCATTTTCGGTGTACTCTACCATTGCATTGACCCAATCGTCTCGCTCCTTGTCCAGTTCAGCGCAGAAAAAATGCTTCTGTGTGGAGCTTGAGATTTTGTTTTTCGGATACTCAAGTATAAGGAACGCATGCCGGTAACCTTTTTCTTCAGCAACATTATCAGATGACTGACGACCGATTTGCGACCCAGTAAGTCGAACCTGCTCGATCATTGGACCTCCTGGAAACTCATAAATCTCTAAGGATGGTCCATCGACCTGGCACCATCTTGTCTTCCATGTGGTTCCCAATCCTTTATATCTTCTAATTAAGTAACCCTCCAATCTAGCGCCACTTTTGAAATCATCAAGGGGATTGACGAAGTCTAACGAGATATAGCGACAGATGCGGTTCAAAATTAGCTTGGGTATATGGGGAATTAGAAATATTGAGTTGAAGTAATGTTGAAGACTCTGTTTTCGTGAATCTACTTTAGCTGGTACAGTAGATGAAAATAGGCTTCGTTCAGGTAAAGGTGGAAGGCCGAAGGCTTCCAACACTGGTCTTATCTCATTATCGAAAGATAAAATTTGACTGTAAGACTTCCTCACTTTCCACATCCCCTTTGCTGTTTCCCGATCATTGATAGAAAGGGTGCAACTGAAATCCTCTGACTTTTTAGGGTTGAAACTGAGTGTGCTAATGACCTCAATTTTAATTGTCTGAAAATCTTCTGGCTTAATGAAAAGAATAACATCATCATGAGTTTCAGGTGATGTGAGGACCTGGAAGCTAGAGCCTTGTGAAGTTGGTGACTGCTTGACACTTTGTGGCTCAGTCAATGAATCAACGGGTGTCTTTGGCAGCATCATCGCTTGCGTCTCGTAAGATCCAGATTGAGCAAGCAATGGAGTGGTAGAGCTGGACGATATTTCTTTTTTGGAGTTTTTCTCTCTTCTGTCGGACTGAGTCGGAATAGCTTCGCTGTCACCATGAGGTGGGGAATTGGCAATAGCGTTCAGTTGTACACGCGAAGGCAAGGATGCTTCGGAGTTCCTCATTGTATGCGGGAGTTTGATTCTCGTGCTGTATGAACTAACTCTCAGGTGGTTTGCAAGTTGGCTCAGTTCTTGATGAAAACTTTCCTTCAGGTTCAACTCCCTTGGATTATCATGTTTTGTTGTTCGCAACGCATTATCATCCAGTTTTGCATCATCTCCAATCTCTACCTCCGTTGTTTGCATCGATGACTGTACATCATTATTACCTCTGCCCTCGGTTGCTCCATCACCAGCAGCTTTCAAGTCCTCCTCAAGAGAATTACTCCGTCTTATTGCTAACGAAAGCCCGGACTTGAAATTCTCTGAAAGAGGAACACTATGAGCAACAACTTCGGGGTGAGGCTCTGTTTTGGGGATCTCTTCGGGGCGATTCTCATGGTTCTCTTGGTCGACGTGTCGAGAATCCTCCTTGTATACCCTTCGGCGAGCAGATCTTTGTGGGATTTCATCAAAAGACTGTACTGATGCTGATTTAACACGAGTTTCTGATTGTAGTTGCTTGAAATCACTCAATTTCTTTTCCTTCTGCTCACATTCAGCTCGTAGTTCTTTTATCTCAAAAAGTAGTAGCTCAATAAATGCACTATCGCTTAACGATGTTCGATCAAAGGCTGGATGAGAAGGGGGAATCTCCTTCAGTCCCCGGTCCCTCATTTCTATTAGATGGTCTTGGCTCATCTGCGAATTTGATAAAGCTTGCAAGTGGCTTCCTACATTTCTTAAACATGCGCGCGTATTTATTACTTGTTTACCCCACGAATTGTGCCACTTGAGATTGAAGGTGTTTGTCATAAGAGTTTCAAATCTTGATTATTTGTCATTATGGCTGACCACAGAAATTATACTTCCTTTCGCTTCATATGTCTCGAGTTTCTCAATATCCGGCGACCTTGTTCGGCGACCAGAATCGACGTTGCGGCATTAGTTTGTGCATTCACGTCATAAATTTCTCTAAGCATTTTGCTTTGTGGTTCTTGTTGGCTTTCGGATACTTTTGAACTCTGTAAGTAAGAGTGATTTGCAGGTAATATTGACTGTGGCATCAACAGCCTTCCAAGCTTGATAACTTCATTTGCCCAAATTGTAACCTCGGTCTTAGGATTCTTATATGGGATCCACAGCTTTTTGCAACCTTTGGTCAATTCTTTTATGACATGTTCTGTCCCCCATGAATTATTCCATAAAACTGGATCATCGGTGGTATCTCTCTGGTTATTTGTGAGTCCAATTAAGTGCGAGAAAATTCCAGAAGCAAGTGCACCATCTGAATACCCGCCCTCTAAAAACGAAATAACCTTTCCATCGGTATGTATTTTTGCGAGCTTCACAACATCCTTGGTGAATTTAGCGTAAAATGAAGTAGGAACGTTGACTCCGTGTCTTTGCATTTGTGGATTTTCATACTCAGACGCGTCGAGTCCAGCTGATATAATTATCAATGGCTTAAAGGGTTGCGGTGGGGAGGGTTTAGCAACAGCGCTTTTGAAAAGATGAGGCTTAGCAAGGTATTTGTTGTACCTGGTAAGCTCGGTGATGTAATTGGCGTTCTCCTGCTCGTGCTGGCGTTTAGCTTGATTGAGGAACTGGTTTGCCCGATTCAATATAGCAACATATTTTGTTTGGTAATGTTTGTAAAATTCATCCTCCGTATTCCATTCCTGAAGATGGACATTCCAGATATTGACATTGTGATCCATCACACATACTGATGCATTTTTGATATTTTCTTTTGTAGCGAATCCAAGCTCTGTTGGATAAGACTTGATGTCGTGCAAAGAGAAGTAACCAACTTTTGGATATGAGGACTGCGTTGTATCACTAACTGTATTTTGCTGTTCCTCGTCGTCTTCATTTAATTTGCCGAAGTCACCGCAATAGCCGCTTCGCTCCCAGCAGATGTCTTGCGTTCCATCACCATGGTGAAGATCAATGTCCAAGATGGCACAGTGTGTTACACCATAAGTCTGAGAAGCGTACTCTACCCCGATTTGTGCATTGTTTAAGACACAAAAGCCGCCTGGAAGACATGCGTGAGAATGGTGACCTGGAGGCCGAAGAACAACAAAAGCCAACTTATGGTTGCATATGTCAGGACCCTTTCCAAATAGGGAGTCCACGGCATGTTCGATGGTTCCAATTACACCCTCAAGTGCTATAATAGTTTTGGGAGTTAAGTAAATGTCGCCCGGATTCCAGTCCGAGGGGATTTCAAGCTCCTCCTTCTTCAACTTTTCATGTGACCGGAGGCATAAGCCATACAAAAGTTTTGGCCAGCTTTTTCCATGCACGTTGGTTACATGTTTAGAAAATAAAGAGCTTCTCTTCCCGCAACTTTTAATAGCAAAGAAAAACGGATACATGGAAAGAGCGGCTGCGACACCAATACAAGAAGCAAGTAGTCTTTGAGGTCTCTCAAAAATGGTGGACAAGTAAGATTTCAGCATCCATGTTCTTCCGAATGAATGCTCTGATGAATATGGTGATAAAAGTACTAATGTTTTATCGATTGTCAGATTGAATCGAGGACTTTGTTTCTCAATTTGTGGGTTTGCGTTCATGAACTCTGCGAGAGTCCTTTTAAACTTGACAAGCTCAATATCAATAAGTGGAGAAGGTTCTAGGAGCTCGATTAGCTCATCATGGTTTTCTCTATCTTTTCCCATAAATTCTTCATATTCCCGTCTCTGTTCTCCTTCGAGCTTCAAATGCCCCTGTGGTCCATGACTATCCAGGGGTTCAAAGCCGTTCAAATTCGTCAGTTCTCTTCGCAGTTCCAGAATAGGTTGCAATCCCTCAACACGCGTAATGGTGTTTAGGGCCGATCCATTGAGAATAGTGCTTTGATCTATCGTTATGTCATCAGCTTCTATAATTTCATTTGATGGTCTGATGCTCAACGTCGTTTCGAATTGGGTAATAAATGATTCGTCAAGCTCGTCGTCATTCTCATTTCGTGGCATGATTGAGAACCGTGCCTTCTATCTGACTCCTCTGATCTGCTTGTATTGGGACGCGTTGGGAGTTGAAGTATGTCGAGAACCGTGTTTAAAGAGTGTGTCAAAGTTGTAGTACAAGCTAGTCACCGGGTAAGCGCAATTGGAAAGCAAGATAGTGTTGGACTTACAAACAGTTGAGCTTGATCTCAAAGAATGTTGACTGAAGGCTCGTCTGTTATATGCACGTCTGGCAATCCCTTCAATGTGAAGAAGAAACCAATTGCAACACAAAAACATCTTAAAATTTATTTATGCTATTAAAGAGACCGGGGGCTCTCGCCAACGTTGTGCTTGCGGTTGCGAAGAACGTTTTCAATGTACGCTTCGCCTGCCTTGTACGATGATCTGACTAAAGGACCACTTGCAACATACAAGAAGCCCATTTTCAAAGCTGTCTCTTTCCAATAATCAAACTTTTCTGGTCGCACGTACTCCACCACCTTCATATGCCTTCTGGTAGGCCGCATATATTGTCCGAACGTTACAACATCACAACCGACAGCACGCAAATCCTTCAACGTTTGAACGATCATTTCATCGGTTTCTCCGAACCCCAACATCAAGGAAGTTTTTGTCACCAATGAAGGGTTGGTTTCCTTCGCCCTTCTTAGAATGGATAGAGATTGTCTATAGGTGGCTCTTCTATCTCTAACATGCGGTGTAAGAGCTTCCACCGTTTCCAAGTTATGTGCGTAAACATCCAATCCAGAGCTGGCCAAAATATCGCAACTATTGAGATCTCCCCTGAAATCACCTCCCAACACTTCAACTAGAATTTGTGGCGCCTTTTGCTTGATCCGCCTAACTGTCTCAGCAAGATGCTGCGCTCCACCATCTATAAGGTCATCTCTATCGACAGTTGTGAGTACGACATAACCGAGTCCCCAGCGGCTTATAGCCTCGGCAGTGTTCTCCGGTTCATTGGGGTCCGGCTTTGATGGGTTTCTGTTTGTCTTTACGGAACAAAATCTGCACCCCCTCGTGCATGTATCACCTAGCAACATTATCGTGGCCGTTGCTTCAGACTTTTTACCGCCCCAACACTCACCTATGTTGGGACATTTCGCCTCCTCGCAAACTGTGGCTAGTTTTAATTCCCTCACATCCTTCTTGACACTCTGGAAGGAATTTCCCTTAGGAATAGGAACTTTAAGCCACTTGGGCAATTTCTGTTGTGTATCTGTCCTCGCTGCTTCCAATGGATCAACTAACATCTCTGATGCTTTTCCAGAGACGAAGTCATCGAATGAAGGGCCCTTGTTTAACGAATCAGAGAAATGAGTTCTTCGTCTCCGTGACTTGACCGCCATCTCAGAAGTAGCGTAAAGTCGGCGAACATTCCCAAAAACTGTTCTAGTGTTCATTGAGCAAAATTGAGAATAAGTTACAATCCTTATATAAGTAGTGTTCTGATTTTTTATGCAGGTCTGACTTCTCGCTTGACTTCAACTAAAGCGTTGACTCCGAAGCGACAACTAGTTACGACACTATAATAAACGGTGAATTTCTTCATCTTGGAACTTTGAAAGATTCGAAAGATTCTCCCACCACTCGAAAAGGAATGTCTCACAGATTAATCTGAACCACGGCGTGAAAACAAGACTTGAGTCTTTGAACATTTCCTGAAGTACAGAGGCACTCACAAACTTGTGATCCTTCACTTCATTATAATTAGGATCAACTGTTACTTTTGAGGAGCACTTCATGATAAAGATATAATCGATCTCGTGTTCACCCCATTTGGAGCCGACACCACTCGCCGATTTGTAATGTATTCTGGTCAAATACTCAAATTTTGAGATGGGACATTCTTGTGCTGGTATACCAAGTTCATGGAATAGCTTCCTCTGTGCTGCAACTTTGGCGCCAGCAATGGCCGTGTTCAAGTCATCTTTGTTTCCATTCTCATTCTGCAGCAGTATCCCGAGTTCCGAGGGAACGCAAAGTGGATGTGAGCAACAGGTATTTGTCCACATATTTGGAAAAGTGATCTTCTCGTCTGCTCGTTGTTGCAAGAGAAGCTCGTTCTTCTCGTTGAAAAGGAAAACAGAAAAGGCTCTGTGTAATAAGCCCGCATCAATGTTCTCCATCAAATGACACAACTTTTTTGTTCCAGCTCCAACCGGTTTATCGTAGTAGTCAAGTACAATACATAGTTCTTCCATTAGCCTGACCTGCTCCTCGTCGTGCCCATCGAATACATCCTCGGAAGTCGACAGTCCTCCTGAAGAGGTAGGAATTCCCGATATTCTCTGTAAGGGCGTTACCTCCAGCCATTTATTTAAAATAGCCAGTTTATCTAAAGATTTCACCAAGTCGTCGTAAGACATTATTGAACGTGACTAAGGTTAGAGCGGGATAGTAAAGAGAGAAAAAAAAAAAAAAAAATAACTGATTTTATAGCGCGACCCGTCGAGTGGGCTGCAGTTTTAACAATGTATCGTCACTATGCACTCGTTAAACATATGTTCATATTTGGAGGAGGACAGTTTGGATACAACCAAATTATCCGTCGCTTACAATTTAATTTTTGTTAAATTTATTTGATCAATGTTTAAATCTGTGTAGAGGAGAAAACCATTTCATCAGCTTCCAGAGTAGCACCGCTTGAGCAATCCTGTGAACTAGGACGGCCCCCCGGGTCGCCCCGAGGTCCTAGCCTGCTATCGCAGTGGACAATTGTTGCATTTCTTGTATCGAAGAGCTATTTTAGTTGCTTTATCATATTTTTAACATTCGTGGTTTTTTTTTTTTGAAAGCATCTTAACCGCGGAGAATTGTAACACATAAGGAAACATTTAGGTAGTATCAGCAAATATTATCGGTTTTTTGCAAACTTGCGAACTGATTTTTTTTTTTTTCGAAGCAGCAATTGCATATTTGAACTCGCGACTCTTTCAGAAAACGATATTCAAAAAGTAATCATGACAAGTTGACAGGCAAAAGATAAGCTTACTCTGCAATCGACTCTATTCCCTAAAAGCTTAGCTAAGCGCCTGTATACAGTTGACTCTAATGTCGCGTACTTCGCGGTGTGCTGTTAATACTGCGAAAATTTGGTCGACGGTTTTTTCCTTCCACGTCAAGATGTCAACTGTCATACGCCCTAAGAAGTTTGTCAAGCGCCCGGATGATTCTGGGATGAAGAAAGAAGTAGATTCTTTGATGACTGAGATCAAGGAGCTAGAGGCGGCTAGCAATGAACTTACTGCGCAGATCGACCGAGTCAAATTCGATGCGAGAAATGTTGAGAGAAAGAAGCAATTGCAAGCCGAATTGAAGGATGTGATCTCCGAACAGGGATCATTTAAAGCTGAACGTTCGGCTATACAAACTCAGATCAAAAATGTTGACATGCAAGTGAAGAAGAAAATTGCCGAAATTCAAAAGTTGACCTCCAAGACGAACTTTAAATCCGCTTCCGAAATCGACACAAGAATTAAAAACTTGGATGAGTTGATTGGATCTGGCGAATTGAGGTTGGCCGAAGAGAGGAGGCTCATCCGTGACTTGACGTCGTTGCGTAAGTTGAGAAAGGATTTTGGCGAGGTTGAATCCCAACAATCCGCGATCGACAAAGACAAGACGAAGATTGCTGAGCTCAAAGACCAGTTGAGCAATATCGGGAATAAGGAGGTCCAGGCGCGTTTTGAGTCTATTCAAGAAGAGTTAGATGAGATAAACAGTTCTAACAACTCGACCTATGAGCAGCGAAACAAATTGATCAGCAAACGTAACGAATTGAGAAAGTCTAGAAATCTCAAGTACGATCAAATCAAGAAGTTAAGAGCTGACTTCAATGCAGAATTTGCAAAGTTCAAGGAGCAGTTGGCGGAAGAGCAGAGGAAGAGGGATGCCGAGCATAAGGCTATGCAAGAGGAAGAAAAGAAATTGCAAATCAAGGAGGAGGCGAAGAGAAGATTAGAGGAGGCTTCTGTTCCCGCTTTTACCGAGGAAATCAACGAAATTCACGGTTTGTTGCTGTACTTTGACTCAAGCTACAAAAAGCCGCAAAAAAATGCTGTGGCTGAAGCTACGAAGCTGGAATTTACTTCAGAGTCATCGGGCAGAAAAATTGAAATGCCCGAGGGCGTGGAGGTATTGAAGAAAGAACAGCAGCCTTTCTTCCAGGGCTCTGGTGGAAAGAAGCAGAGGAAGAAGTCTTCTAAGCAAAAGAATTTCACGGTCGATCCCGATGTTATCGTATCTTTGTCGAACCTTTCCATCCAGTTGCCAGTAAAATCGGATGACGTTTCCACAACAGTGAATACCTTGAAGGAAACTTTGCAGGCATTGGAGGAGAAGCAGGGCGAGCAAACCGAAAAGAACATACAAAGAGCCAAAGAAGAGATTGCAAAGTTAGAATCTGAGGACGCTGAATGATTGTCATTCACCAGCATTGTTGAAATAGAAAGATTAAGTCATTGTCAATAACACATTATCATTTATCCTAAATTAATTCCATAAAATAGGCATCGCGAATGTTCAACAAAAGGGATCAAGATGTTGTGCTCGTACCGTCGATAGACTGGTCAGACAATCAATATAAGAGAAATCGCAAAGGATATTTAAAAAAGAAAAAATCCATCGACACATTCTAAAAACTGTGCTTAGACAACGGAACAAAAGAACTGGTATTCATCTTTCAGGCATGGAATTGAGACCACAGCAATGGCAGCCTGAAGCACGCCAAATATAATTTGGGGCGACCAAGTTCTGAGACAAAGACCTCGTATGGTGCACAGACAAACCTAATTGAAGTGATAAAGTTCAAACCGAGACTTTTTTTTTTTTTTTTTTTTTTTTTTTTTTTTTTTCCAGAGGGGGGGAAGGCCAAAAAATGAGACTTTTTTTTTTTTTTTTTTTTTTTTTTTTTTTCTCCAGAGGGCGTGAAGGCTAAAAACGCAATTGATTTTTTTGCCCCAGGCGAACATCAACATCCTGCACTACTCGATGGAGTAGTACATATAGGCAAAATGGGAGATGAGATATCACATATTAACTCGAGAGTCTAGATCAAGCCATGAGTGTGTCCTTATGTATACCTTCATCAGCTATCAGACCCTCTAATGTTTGCAATTTAGCGCATGCTACTGCTGTTGCACACCAGATTGCAAGATTATCGGCCATATACAACGTTAATGAGATAGTTGTTTTGGATATTCCACTTTCTAATCAGATCAAGGCTGCAGCAGAAGCCACCATATCTGCTTCCTCTGAAAGCTCCAAAAAGATTGTTTTCAATCAACTAGAGAACAATGCTTGCCAAGGTATTATGCCTGAGAAAGGCCATGATGCTGTGCTTTTAGCCACTTTACTACAGTACTTCGTGACACCGCCATATTTGGTTCGCAGCTTATTCAAATCATCCGAACGATTAAGCTTGAAGCATGCTGTAAAGCTTCCTAGCATTCGTACGTTTATCACGCATCCAACAGACGCTTCCAAGAACTATATAGAAGGCTTGACCATTCCTAAAAAAACTCCAAAGGTGGCAAAGAAATCGAAAAAGACGGCTTCAAAAAGAAAATTGCAAGTGACCAAGTTTGTAAACATTGGACGAGAGAGGCCATTCGAATTGAAAGGACAGGAAGTTCCTGTAAACGCCAGAGTGACAGTGGACCTTACTAGTGGAACAGTCGTGAGCCCTCAGGTTGCTTATGGGGCAGCCGGCTGTAATAGTGCTTTTGGCTATTCCGTTAGGTATGCTAACTCCATCTCGGCTGTCTACACTGAACTGGGTGTGCCTGGTGGCTATACGGAGACTGCTTTTGTTGAAGCCGATGATTATTTTCTGAAGGGTCCGACAAAGGCTATTCCCAAATATAATAAAAAAAGTGCTGGGACCACACTTTTGCTCGTCGGCAAATGGTTTGACTTTGAAGCTTGCGCGGCTTCTGACGACAACATCTCAAGTATAATGGATGTCATTGACTGCGAATTGGTCGTGCCAAGAGGTATTAGAATTGAGGATGCAGCATTTATAGCGTTGGCTAAATTTTTCGATACATGAGTTTTTGATTTAGGCGGTTCTAAACGAGTCCAACTAAGTTTGTTCACTGCCTGGAATAGTCGTACCATTGTCGCGGTAACGATTCCACTTATGGACCGTGCGATAATACCTTTGTATTACGAGTTGACAAGTTTAAAAATCTGAGAGCTTGAAATGAATTGCTCAAGTGGATAAGAGATCAATAAGACCTAATGCAGAGTGATAAGCAAGTCCACTGCAAATCTTTAGTGTGAGAATTCACAAACATCTAGACCCAAACTATTGACACGTGAGCGTTCCTAAAAATAAATTTTCGCATTTGTTTTGCTTTTAAAACCACCTTTTCCGCTCCTTCTCCCTTGTTTTTTTTCTTACTATAGAGTTGATGAAGATGCAATTCAAATACTTGGTGGCTGTATCTGCGTTGGTGTCATCAGTGGCAAGTCTTGGCGACGTATGTATATGGATCTTTTTTGATGGTAACAATAGTGAACAATGACTAACTAGTTAGTTGGCATTCAGCTTGGGTGTTAAAGACAGTGCTGGTAATTGTAAGTCGGCTGAAGAGTACAAAAGTGACTTCGATGTTTTATCCGGACAGTCCAAGGTTGTGAGAACTTACGCTGTCTCTGATTGCAACACATTGCAGATTTTGGGACCAGCTGCGGAAGACTCTGGGTTTCAGGTTATGTTTGGTATCTGGCCCACCGACCAAGCACACTTTGATGAAGAGAAGCAGGCTTTGAAGGACTATTTGCCCAAAATCTCCAAACTGACTGTTAAAGTTTTCACTGTGGGTTCAGAGGCCTTGTACAGAGATGACATGTCTGCGTCAGACCTTGCCAACGCCATTGATGAGGTCAAGCAGTTACTTTCTGAGATCAAAGACAAGAATGGCGAATCCTATGGTGACGTGCAAGTTGGTACAGCTGACTCGTGGAACGTTTTGGTTGATGGTGCAGCCCTCCCTGCAATTAAAGCAGCCGATTTCGTGTTCGCCAATGCTTTCTCTTACTGGCAAGGCCAAACGAAGGAGAATGCCTCTTATTCTTTCGTTGACGACATCATGCAGGCTTTGCAAACCATCCAAACCGCAAAGGGCTCCACTGATCTCAGCAACTTTTGGGTGGGCGAGACTGGCTGGCCCACCAAAGGTACTCATTTTGAGGCAAGTGAACCAAGTGTTGAAAATGCTAAGGATTACTGGAAGGAGGCAATCTGTGCCATTAGAGCTTGGGGTGTGAATGTTTGTGTTTTTGAGGCCTTCGACGAGGCGTGGAAACCAGACAGCTCCGGTACAAGTGACGTAGAGAAGTACTGGGGCGTTTGGGATGCAAGCTACAACCTCAAATACCCCTTGTCTTGTGAGTTTTAAAAGTATAGCTAAAAGTTGATTTACTTAGTCAAGCTACAAAATGTAACGTTTGGTATTCTCATGCATTTGTGAGTCAACAATCACTAGTGAATGTCTTCCGATAACCGAACGCCAACCTGCTGTAGACTAATCGAGGCAAAATGAATATTAAATGTTAGTCTCTCACTTTCCATCTTAATCCAAGCCGTACGCTGATCAGGCTCAGGAGGATATTTCCGCAACTGTGCAGTGCGTTGACTGCACATGGTAGACGTCAGTAAAATCCATGGGGTCGAGATACGCCTTCATTACTTACATACATACTTCATGAGCGTATCCTTGGGACTTTTCTTGAGTCTTCTTGCAATATCAGAAGTTGATTGCACACCGTTATCACCACCAGACTTTGATGGCAAAATGGTACATGCTTTGTCAGGGACGAGCAATAGGGGCACTGTTCTCTTCATTATCGGTATCGTTGCGCTCTCAACAGTCCTACTTCTGGCACTTTTGATAGCTACGATAATTGTGTTTCGTCGAGTGGGCCATTTGAATGAGGAAAGTTTCAGTCGTGAAGAAGAAAACCAAGCCTACTTAGAGTTGAATCTGGAGGAGCAAGAGCTTTACTTCCAATCAAGAGAGTATCTTACAACCAACCCATACTTTAGAGGTGATCTCTTGCTCAGTCAAAACCTAAGTGTTCAAGAAAAGGGTATTCGTGCTTGGGAATTTGTCAAAGATTACATGTTAACGAACAACGATCTACTCATCGTGAATCGTTTTGAGCTCAACTTTTTTAAACACTTCGAATGTTCCACACAAACTAATCTACCTATGCCAACGACTAATGAAGTTTACTATTTTGAGAGTAAAATTTACTCCTTACCACATCCAGAGGATACGCTAATATCTATAGGTCTCGGTGTCAAGCCGTACCCATGGTTCCGCTTGCCTGGAAGACATGCTCACTCTGTAAGCTATGATAGTAATGGTTACAGGAGACACAATCAACCATTTCTTCCAAGTGGAGAGCCACAATTTCCAAAATTAATCGAGGGAGATGTCGTTGGAGTTGGCTACCGTGTACGGTCTGGCACTGTTTTCTTCACACGCAACGGGAAAAAGGTAAGTGAACTGAAACTTGGAGGGCATATCAAAAACTTCAAGATTCCCCAAGATGGGCAAATTTATCCGATAATAGGTGCTAATAATCTTTGCTCTGTGCATGTCAACATTGGCCAGTTGGGCTATGTTTTCATCGAGGGCAATGTTAAGAAATGGGGATTTGCTCCTTTGGAGGGCAACGGTCCAGCTCCACCAGCATACAAGAAGTTCAATGCCGATATTCTCTTAGAGCGGTCAGAAATAGATGACGAGAACGACTTGAATGAGAGGGAAAGCGATTTCCCCCCTGATTTTTGGCATGTT
This sequence comes from Candidozyma pseudohaemuli, assembly GCF_003013735.1. Taxonomy (NCBI): domain Eukaryota; kingdom Fungi; phylum Ascomycota; class Pichiomycetes; order Serinales; family Metschnikowiaceae; genus Candidozyma; species Candidozyma pseudohaemuli. Next base: position 619,278 of record NW_020194439.1, on the reverse strand, counting down.
GAGGGTGGCCCAGAGATCGACACTGTTAATCATGATAAGTTTAGTTACAATGCCTACGGCGATGAACCGTCTGAAGACGAGCGCATAACTATGGATAGCCTAATACCGTCAAAGCCCCCAAGTTATAACGCTGAAAATACCAGCCTGAATGTCGAAGGTGAAGCTGGAGATCAACTGCTTAATGATGAAGCAGTTGAGCACAATGCTTGAGATTGAACAATCGTGAGCTTGAGATAGAGCTTTTGAGGGTGTGTTCTTTGCATGTTGGTGTAAGATATATTAAATGGTAATAGATGGTAGAAATCGGTTATTTACAGCTTCTGTAAGTATTTGATGCTAAACTTACGAGAGCAGGTTTTCCCCGTACTGGTCGGCTGCAGGCAGCGGCTTCAAGCTCCGTGAACTCGAAGATGTTTCCGCGTCGAAAACCTGCGTCCCAACTTTTGTGTAGGATTCCCCACAATGTGCTGTTCATCACGAACTGGCCACAGAGAACCTCCTATACTGTTCTAGCTGGATGAAGAATTGAGCTGCTTCTACTTCTTTTGCTTGATTTCAGAAATAAACCCTTTTGACACCCACTTAGTCAAAACTCTATGCCTTCTTATATCTGTGGTGAAGCAAGCCACGACATGGAAGCTGAGACATTGATCGTCTCGAATGGCACGAGATATCAAACGCAATTGAACCTCAACCACATCATCAAAATCAACAACAATGACACCTCCATCCTGGCTACTAGGCTACGCATATATACGTACAAAGAATGGATTTCGCTTTTGAGGAAAGGGAAGCTCGAAGCAAAGATTGTTGACACCCCCGTAACCAAAAATGAGGTCGTATTTATGTTCTTCGATGAAGTTGAGAGTATTGGGGAGCTTCTATGTGAATTGAAGAGTTTGTACAGTTCAGTGGCGACTGACGCCAATGATGGACAACCCGAACTTCAGTACGAAGCGCTGCTTTATTTTGAAGCCTCCTCAGCTAGTTGTCGAGACCCTCAACTATCCCGGACAGGAAAGTCCCATTCATTTCTTCTGATGCTCACAATGGCTCATGATATAATTGAAGGTTTAGCCCCTGTTTTGCATCGCATAAAGGGAGTTTATTTGGACGATAGAGATCTACTGGGAAGCAGGGAAATCCCGTTGGTTAAATTTTTGCGAAACTTTCCGACAATAGAAAACATTGTATTAAGAAGTCGCCAAGCAGATATGATTCTAAGCCCATACTTATGAGAGACTGCTTATAGCTTACATCTTATCAGTGAAAAATTAGATAATTCTCAATGAGCTCTAAGCTAGTTCAATTTAACATAGTTTGAAGGAAACAAGCCAATCTCCCCAGTGGACGAGTTTTTGCCTGACCACCAGCTATCATCTACGAATTCGATATCAACGATCAAATCTCCCTCGTCGAAGGCGATTTCGTTATCCTCATCCTTCTCGTAAGCAAATTCTGCTACAGCAGTTTTCGATCCATCTGCAGCAACAGTTTGACTTTCCAGGATTGCATCAGCTTCTTCACCAGTAGAATCTTCAGACAAGGTTACATAGGAGGCAGGGAATAGTCCCAGCTCCCCAGTCCGCTTGTTTTTCCCAGACCACCACTCTTCATCAACAAACTCAATGTCCACGATTATGTCATCTTCCTTAAATTCGAGCTCATTATCCTCATCCTTGTCATAGTCATATTCTGCCTTAGCTGAATTAGCATTCTTGGTTGCAGCTGCAGAACTCAAAGTCTGCAGCTTATTTGGCGTTGCGACGGGTCCATCCTGTGGTTTTGCTTCGTCAGAAATTGCAAGTTTCTCAATTTTCGATTCAATTTGAACCTTATCGTCGTCATCTTTCAGACTAGTCAAACCATGCTCGTTGCTCTGCTTGGTGTCATTTTCGAGACCTTCGTCATCTTCGTCAACTTCCTCAGCGCCCTCAGCGCCTGCATCATCACTGCCGTAGTTTTCGTTCTCTGTTTTGGGTAAATCGTCCTCTTCAGCCTTCACATCTTTGTACATTCCTTTTTTCTCAGCCCACAATTGAGCTGGGGTTTTACCACCAGATGACCCAAAGTCTCTCGATAACCCTCCTACGACCTTATCGTTTGGCTTCGAGTTGTTAAGGGGTTTTGCTCCGAAAGTGGCACCAGAAGCAGTTTTGGTCGCAGCGGTATAACGCGAGGCAACAGAACTACCAACCTTGGGTTTGGGTAAAGCTGTGAGTCTACCATCCGATGGCTTTTCGGATGAACCCACAATTTCGGAACTTGAATCTGACTTTTTTGATGACACAGTATCAGACTTCTGTTTTCTCAATTCCGCAATGTTCACCTTTGTAGGCTTGTACGCCGATGGCACATCTTCTAAAGGCTGCTTTTCCAAATCGCGTTCTTCAAGCTCTTGTTCTCCGGCCCATCCATCATCCTCATCAACAGTGCTTTTAGAGAGCTCTTTGGATGAGGGCTTTGAAGTGCTCGAAACTGTTGGCTTTGCGACCGGTTTGGGATTCGCTGGCTTAGGGCTAATCTTGCTGCCTGAAATTGAGTGTCCAGCAGCTTTTGTTGTAGCAGACTTGCCAGATCCTGACGAAGGGGCTGAATGAGCAGTATACCTAGCACCAGCTGCTGCCGCCACTCTGCTGACAAACTCCTCCACATCCAAGTCATCGTGGTCGCGTGCCGTTATTTGAACGTGGTAACCACTCAATACCTTGGAAACATCAGCAAAGTTTGCGGCGTAAGACAATCTGGACTTAGCGGGGGCGTTGTCGGGACACCAGCCAAGTAACAAATTTTTGCTAACATCGGAGCCAGGAACTGTTACTTTAGCCAAACCAAATTGCACGATTCCGTCGGAAAATTCCTCAACAAAGTCCTCCAATGGACCCGTGCTCACATTCGATACTTCAAGCGTACCATTCTTGTCCACAGAGAAGACGCTGTAAGTGGCACCACCGTCACCACGAACAACTTTCTCGTAGGCTTGCTTTATGGAGCTAGAGTTCGTTGAAATGTCAATTCTTTCCATGTTGGTCTTGATCAACAAGGAAGTTAATTCGTTTGAGGCTACGTAACGGATAGAGCGCCGAGCAAGACCGGTATAAGACACGCACGCGAATTGGAGAGGGCACCAGCTTTACATGCCGAATCCCGAGGGACTGTTTCAAACCTGAGCTACAATTATATAAGAATTTCTATTCCCAGCCCTCTTTCAGCTACATAAACCATTCTCAGTATACATATGCAAACGCAAACCGAAACGAACGTTTACAAGCTCAGCGAGCTTGAACCAATTGATCCTTGATAAGCTCCAGCAGTGTTCGTGTGGACACCTCTGATTAGTTTCTCTTAAAAAAAAAAAAAAAACAAAAAAAAAAAAAGGTGACGAACTCTAATGTGCTAGACTTCCGGTTGACAAGGAACATCCCAGGAGGTCTTGAGTCCAATCTCCTCATGCCAGACCAATTATTGAACCAATGCAAATGTAAAGCACCACATCATGACAAAACCAGGCAAATTATTGAAAATTGCATCAAAAAATATTTGCTTTATCGGAGATGTGAAGAATTTATGCGGATGACCTTCACAACACAATATATAAAAGACACTGTTCGCCATTAATGTTCCAACAGTGTAGAAAAGAAATCCAAACGTGGTTTCCAAGCAAAGTATGCCACACCCAACCCCCAAGGCAAGAGTTGTTATATCTTGGTATCTTTGTAGCTTCTCTTTATTCAGATGCTCATTTGACGCAGAATGAGTGATCGCGTTCATGTCAAATAGAGGTGACCATTTGGCTGAATGGCAAATAGATCTGAGATACATCAAGTCAAATCACGTGACACAATTGCATGCGTCTGATCAATATTAGGGATGGTGATTAGATTGGCCACCGGTTAAAGAAGCTCCATTTTTTTATTTTTGCAACCATTCAGAAGTCTCAAAACTTTGACTTCAGTAACCGTACCAGCACGGTAAATAACATGCATGAGAATTCTATCACAGCTTTGCGACGGTTTCTTTTTGATCTCCCTGCTAGACTGAACTTCTCGTTAACTGATGAAATCAAAGTCGAACTTCGAAAGCAACTATTTAAGACCGTATCATGTGGAGGGGTTTACTTGAATCTTTTTTTCCCTGAGATCTTCGATCTTTCGGGGGACGACGTTCACAATCAATTGGATAGTGTGGTTCAGTGGCTGCTCATCAAGTACACAGCTCACGTTGCCAAACAACTGTCAACAATCGAGGGAAGAAATCATCACGCTTATCATACAGCTCTGCCATGTGCTCGTGTTTTCCGCAGAGGCGAGCCAATCTACAAATGTCTTACTTGTGGTTTCAATGATACATGTGCCATGTGTGCAAATTGCTTTCAAGCGGAGAGCCACGAAGGGCACAACACTAGCGTTTCGATTTGCGTTAGGGAAAACGGCGGTGTTTGTGATTGCGGTGATCCCGAGGCATGGGTAAATGATTTTCGTTGCGTGTATCATGAAACCAACGAGTCCTTTGAGAAATTAAAAAACATGACACCCAGTCTAGAACTTCAAACAACACTTACTGATACCGTTGGAGCAGTATTGGATTATGTGATCGATGTTATGTGTCAGAGCGATCAACAGTTCAACTCAGCTCAAGAATCAGACGCGAAGCACTATTCACAAGGTCATGACCTCGATCCGCTAAAATATGGATATTCTGATAGCGACAAGACTGATGAGCTTTCACAGAAATTCTCGCTCATAGCCTACAATGATCAAGTCAGACACTTTCGAGATGCGGTGCAAAGAATCCACCTAGCGAGCAAAAAAGTTCCGGAATTTGCAGAAATGGTCGCCAAGCGTATTCAAGATCACGGGAGAGCTACAGTTGTGAGGTCAAGAGAGCCTAACTTGTTATTCGAGCGTCAAAGGCTTCTTAGTGCTACTGGTTTATCCTCCTGTATTAGAAATGCACGAGATGAGTTTAGGGAGGAGATTTGCTTTGAAATCATTCAATGGCTCGAAAGTCTATCCTCCTGTGATCTTTTAAAAGCAAATGAGCCCTTGAGGAACTTATTTTGCGGAGCATTTTGCAAGAGATGGGAGCGTGGAGTACGCCTCACTCATTTACCGGATCGGCATGAACGAGGTCTGGCCCAACTTGATTTTAACCTCAACATCCCGTCCTTAAAGGAAGTTGATACCATGCACCCGCTTCCTTGGGAACACATAGAGCCACTTTGCCACGAATGCGGATATAGTGTCTTCGATACACGGGGAGCCGGCCATATAGGTTCAAGATTGCAATACCTAGCATATCTCGACATCCGATTTTGGAAGGCTTTTAGGTTGGCTCTACACACCATGTATGCAACTACGCTCATCACTAATTTGAAATGGAAGGGAATGATCTGTTACCAATACTGTGACATTTATCCCTTCATTGCCGAGATGTTCCTCAATTTAGATGGTGATCCCGAAAATAATGTCATGTGTACTTTGTCATGTCAATTGTTTGTATCACCATCGAATTCGAATGCTCTTTTATCGCATGGTGATGTTGCGAGGATTTTTGGCACCGTACTTCTGTTTTTGAAGAGCGGGCGCACACATTCAGCAGCTCTCAGTGCAAACACTGATATATCACTAAACAGTTTGAAGAACAGAAGATGGGGTCAGTTATTTTTCGATATTGGATATATTGTCTCAAGAGGTCAAAATAGCGATGTTTCGCTCACTGATTCTATGGTCCCCATGACTTGTGAAATATTGGCCTTATTTCAAGGAAAGCCAACAATGAAGCGGGAGACCGAAAGTCACGTTGAGTATGAGAGCTCAGACTACACCGCATATTTCCATGCTATCCCGATAATATATCAATTAGCAGAGTATGTTACGCAATGCCTAAAGATTGGAGAGGCCCAAAATCGCAAGGAAGAAATATTCCAGAGCGCCATCAGACACGTTGTTAAAGTCATTCTTCAGCTAGAAAATCTGCCTTCTTTAAGGGCAGACCATAATGAAGTGGATTATGGCATCTTCTCGAAATCACTTAGAAGCAAGCAAAAAGACGCAAACAATCCTGTGGTCAGTTTTCTCCATCCTTTGCATCTGTTCCTATCATGGCTCATTGAATATGCTTCATTCAAAGACAGTGACGAATTGATTCGTTTAATCCATGACGCCTCGATAAATGCTACGAATGATAATTCGGTCGAGGCCTTGGAGAATAGTCTCACATGCATATTTCATTATCCGGTTCAATCAATAGTGTTAGCTGCCCAAGTGAAGACAGGTTTTTGGGTGCGAAATGGTTTCAGTGTCAAAAACCAGCTTCAGCTTTACAAAAGTACTGGCCTTAGAGAGCAAGGGTATTTGCGAGATGTGTTTTTGACACAAATTTATCTAATATGTCACGATGTTGATAAGGCGGTCGAAACAATATTGCGATTGTGGCTACTAGAAGATGACTTTTCACCTGAACTGGGGTGTCCGTACGATTCATCGACCTTGCCATATATTCTTGATGAGTGTTTAAGTTTCTTTCTCCACATACTCACAGAAGGACTTTTCATGAGAAGTCTCACGGTTGATGAGATAACGAGGGTGAAAATTGAGGATGAGATAATCCATCAATTATGTCTTGGTTCTATGAATTACACCAAGTTGTGTTCACAAATTCCTGAACACATTGTTTCGGAGAGATTCTTCGATTCTACTCTTGAAAAGGTGGCTCTGTTCCGAAAACCAACTTCTGGGAAAGAATCTGGTACTTTTGTTTTGAGAGACGAGTATTACAAACGGGTCAATCCGTACTACCATAATTACTCCCTGAATAAGAGGGATGAGGTGCTAAAGCTCATGAAAGAACGAGTAACGAGAAGCTCACAGCAATCATTGATCGATGTGGTAATTGAGCCTGCGCATGCAAGCCCTGGCAGAGCAGGTATATACCACTCACTTGGCAGGTTTACTTCATCACAACATTTTGTCAATTTTCTTGTAACTTGTCTACGATACGTTTTGATGGAAGGATCTCGTAAGCTAGACGCCTTACTCGACACGTTGCTCCACGTGGTGCATACTTGTGCATCAGAGCAGTGGAACGAGCTGAGGGCTGACGAGTCCTTCTGTCAGAGAGCCGTGGGAACAGATATTGGGCTGCTGTTGTCCTTGGCATCAACTTTGTACAATCTCCTTCTTCATGATGATGTGAAGGAACATCATGCTAAAGTAAGAGCGATCTTCAGATGTTTACACACGAGCGTCGATAATTTTCTTCTGCAAATGGAAAGACAAGTACCAAATTTTGACTTGAAGCTCCTACATGCCCCTGGTAACAATATGGTGGAGAACGACTCGGAAAGAAAGAAGCGATTAGCAACCCGCAGACAAGAAAAGCTTATGGCGAAGTTCAAAAAACAACAAGCGCTGTTTGTTCAGCAAAACGACTTACTTAATGACTGCAGTGACACCGAGATGGAGGATGCTGATGAGGATGGCTGGAAGTTTCCAACGTCTCATTGTATTCTCTGTCAAGATACAGCCAAGGATGCTGGGCCATTTGGCTTGATTGTTCATGTATCGAGATCATCTGAGTTCAGAGAAATTCCATTTGAGGACGACTATTGGTTAATGAAAGCGTTCTCGGGCAATGCTAACTTAGATCGAGATGAGAAGCATACTTACCCTGAAGCGAAGACACAGGCTTTCAAAGATTTTATGAAAAATGTGGAAGAAGGTTCTGTCATTGGCCCAGGCTTCAAAAATGATGGAAATGTTAGCAGCAAATTGGTTTCTCTGACCTGCGGTCATGGAATGCATTTTAATTGCTATATTCAATTTTTGGCGAGTAACCGTTCGAGATCAAACCATATTACCAGAAACACTCCCGATAATATTGAGCACCGAGAATTTTTATGTCCTCTTTGCAAAGCGCTCAATAACATGTTTGTCCCAATTTTATGGACCGCTAACAATCGATCATTGAAAGACTTTCTACTCCCTCCGCCGTCGAGCTTGAATGCGTTTGATGATTTGCTGAGAAACAAATTACACGACAAGAGTTGGTTCCACACATTCTGCAAAGCAGCCTCCAACGACTTGCAAGAGTATGCTATTCTCACCAATGTTGCGAGAGATATTATAGGCCAAGATTCGGACTCACTTTCATCCACTGGGCAGCAACAATTCCGCATTCTTCTCTCTAATATGTTTCAGATCTTGTCACTTTTGACATTTCCGCAGATATTCAAGGCGGATTCTTCCAATATTCTTGTGAATACTATCAAGGCTACAGAAATCAGCTTGCGAGGAGTTTGTGACAGTTCCGGATTGGTCTATCATCAGATAAGCAACAATGCTTTAATCAATTTAAGAGCTTTAAACGAGTTCAGGATTACTAGTCTCATGATGAAAACATCGAATTGGGTGAAGAACTCTCATCAGAAACCGGACACTCATGTAAAGATTCTCGCGAACTTGCTAACACTATCGGCCGAAAATTTTAATAAGTCAATACTCCAGCATGATTTCTTGGAGATTCTTGTCAATGTCTTTCCAATGCCAGGCGCTGGCTTCTCCTTTCACGAAATTTTACGGGCGTGCTTCATTGGCCATGTGATACAAACTTTGAATATTCTTTCCACAAAAATCGAGGAGAAAGGTTTTTTCAATAATGATGTGATTTCAATTTTAGATATCCCATTCTCAGAGATGATAGCTCCCGATGATGCCCGCACTGTGTTTCATTTATTCAAAGCTTTGCTTGAACCTGGCTCGCTTAGAAGGCTAAGCAGTGCCATCTCATCAGAAATTTTAGGGTATGTTCTTTACTCGATGTTGCTCAAGAGTGTTACGCCATTTTTGCGTCAATCTACGATCTTTGCATTTGTGAACTGTCACTTCGATAGTGGGCCTAACGAGGAAAGTGAGAGCTCGATATTCGAGGCAGACAAATTGTGTGCTACGCTAAAACTCCCAACTCTAAGCGAGTCTTTGAGAAGCTTCTGCCATTATAGCTCGGAATCTTCTCTTGAGGCGAGACGATTCCGATCTTTCTTAGCCCATCTCCATCATGAGAGGGATTCAAACGCAATGCTTGAAAGACGGACAAGTTTAGAGTATCCTGGAGTTATCCTGCTTTTACGCTTGCCGGTGAGATTGGATGATTTTTTCACACAATACTATTATCTGGAAAAGTTTGATTTTCCTCATTTATCTATTGAAAATCCGGCAGTATGCATGTTTTGCGGTGATGTATGCGATTTACAACGAACCACGCTAGGAAGTCGGGATGGTCAATGCACTACACATTATACAAAAAAGTGCCAAAATAGTGTTGGCATTTTTCTTTTACCAAAAGACCGCTCAATTTTATTACTCAACAAAAACGGGGGATCATTTCATGCAATTCCGTACATCGATCTGCATTTTGAAGTGGCTGGCGATAATAAAAAGACAAGAGCTGTCTACCTACTGCAAGATCGGTATGACGAGTTTGTCAGATCGTTATGGCTTCAGCATAACATTCCGAATTATATCGTTAGGAGACTCGATGGCGTCATTGATGCTGGTGGATGGGAGACCTTGTGAATCATTAATCACTTGGGATCATGAAGTCTTCCAAAAACTCATCCTCATCGCCCTCAAAGATTTCATCAAATGTTGGTAAATCTGGTCGTAAAAATGGTGGTGGATGACCATCGAAAAAAAGTCGAGTGACAAAACCATAGAGACCACAATTCAACCAAAGTTTATTGATATGTGTATACCTCATGATACTGAGAGACGCCTTCCCCTGAACACCACGGCGTTTGATTTCACCATGTATTGTGAGGTAAGGGGCAGGAATTTCGGCGTTGAGGTGGGTGATATCAATCTTTATAACCATCTTTAAGGTATTTTTGCTCGGAGTGAAATATAGCGACATAAACGAGCATTCTTGGTAGTGAGATAGAATTTGCCTTGAGTTGAGATATTTTCCACAAGACAAGCAAATAGAATCTGCTTGAGCTTTCCTAGTCTTGAATATGGGGTCAACGATGCATGTGTTGTAATCACTAGGGATTTCTATCAACGAAATTCTTCCCGGATATTCTATTAATGTTCGGCCTTCAGTTTTCTCCTCACGATATTGTGCCAAGGTATAATTTTGTGCAAACTGAGCTGCAAACTGCCATTTAGTACTTGATGAGTTTAAATCTTTTATGAGATTTGTAATTGTAGGGAGATCGAAAAATGAACACAAGACATCAAAGACAGAATTTTCTTCAGCTTTGTCTAACTCCACATTTAACTTCCTTATCTTTTCACTCGTTTCGTAACCGTTCTCTGACTGGATAGCAGTGAGGAGATCCCAGAAAATTGTGCACTGCCGCAAGTAGACAGCTGCGATTTGTGTCAACGAATCGAGGAAAAATTTCTCAAGTTTCTCTCGCTCGACGTGTTCGGTAATGATCCCATCTTTGAAACTTTCGAAGAGGTTTCCAAAGTAGGTTCGAAAATCATCTTCAATGTGATCATCGTAACTCTTGGAGAAAGTCTGAAGTTTGGCAAAGTCAAAAGAATTGGACTTAATGATATTCATCAACTCGAAACTCAGAGCAACAATTAGCTTCACGTAACCTTTTTGAATATAGTCTAGGGCAGGTCCGTAGCCATTAAGATATTTCATAATGACCTCAGTGAAGATTGAGGATTCTGCAATATCGTGAGGATCAGCGATTTTGTCCAAATGCTGGGAGGCCATGATTGCGTGATGCTGTAGAAGGGAGATAACAGTGCACCGGAATTGGGAGGAGGTCTGATTAAGGAAATTGCGGAGTGAGCAATTCCCATCAACCCTAGAAGCTATCTCATTTCCCCGTATTGTGTCTGCAATTAAGCGAGACAAGCTGAGAAGATTGTCATGGGGACGAGAGTGCGCCTCTGTAAAGAACTTGTCGAGGCTCTGGAAAAGGACAGGTATCATTTTCTTCAAGGGTTTGGCATCTTCAATCCAGTAGTCTTCACTCAAAAGCCTTCTAGCCAAAAGAGTACAATTTTTTTCACCCAGCCGTAACAGAGTTTCGAGAATGCCCTCTTGCAGAAGTGTTTCACCATGCTTTAGTTTGACAGGCATGATAAAACTAGGAAGAAAGAAATGATGCACGTTATGGCATAACAGACAAGGAAATAGTGGCATACGGAGCTGTTGGCGAGTGAAGCAAGCATGGTGAATACCATGACCACAGGAGGAAGCCATCGTTGCTGAGATCTGCTTAAAAAGACCCTCCTCTCTCATTTTCTTATATGGATATCCCGCGGAGTAGATGCTGCCTTCTTCCCTCGGCAAGTTGGCATCATAACCTGCAAAAGCAAGTCGTGTGAACTCGTCTTCGAACGGCGGAACTTTCCAAAACGTTGAGTTATTAGTAAGACAGAGTAATATTCCGAATAATTCTTTGGATGATTCGGGCTCTCCACAAACAACGCAATGTCTTATGTTGGGGTTTTCTTGTGAAGTCACGGTTTCACCAACCTCATTCTTCGCCAGAAATGACTGCTGTTGTTTTGCTAGCTTTTTCATAATTTTTGCCTTGCGCCTCTCAGCTGCACTTTTGCGCTTATCTGACAGATGGAACTCGCCTAATTTTCGCTTCTTGTAGTGTTGAATATGACTTTCTCCAAAACAATCTAAAAGACTTTTTGTAACTCGATCATCCATATCTATGAGCTTTGTTAGCAAATGATCTGCCTTCACTGTCACAGCACTAGACATAGATGACTCAGCAATGGTAAGGAGAAGATCGCATATGGGTATGTCGATGTAAGTATCAAGATGTTTCTTCATTGTTTCACTAGACTGTACATCCACAAGGATTGCGTGTAGAAAGTGTAACAACTGTTGAATGTAAATCTCCTGACCTGAGTCTATCGATTCTCGCATGAGCTTATACATGAGTTTTGCAAACTCCCTTGTCGTGAAAAAGCTCAGAAATTTTTCATTTACTTGCCCGCAGCTAGCTGAAACAAACTTGGGTTCAAGGACAACCTCATTTTCCTTGATCTTCCTCGACTTAGAGAGGTTTTTGATTAAAGACTCTGCAACAGACTCAAACCTACTCAGATCAACACACGAGCTTAGTGGGTCTAGTTGCTCATAATATTCAGGCTTGAGTCTGTAAACTCCAGAGTCAGTTATTCCTGACGGACTTTGCAAAAGTGCACACTTTTGCAAATGGATTTCGAAGTCACCAACATCGATATCATCTCCGTCAAACTCTGTGATCAAATCACTAAATGATTTTGGTTTGTCACAGAGAGAGTAACAAATTCTTCTGACAAACATATCTGGACCTTCCAGATGCTGTGTTTGAAATAGCGAACGGTCGGTAAAGATGTGATATAATACCTTGATGAGCTGCTCACATGCGTAGCTGAATCGATCTTCGTAGACAGTTAGCTCAGAGCCTACTTCCCCACTATACCATTCCTCTAACTCCCAGAGGTCAATGATCATCTTGAGGACAACTCGTGGATTAGCAAACACCAATGCAGTTTGTAAAATGTGCAAGTCTCGGGAGTAAGCTAACTCACCCAACGAGTAAACACCAGCAGCATGAATATATTGCATGTCCCTGAAGTAGGATAACTCTTTCAAGGAATATTCGCTGTAATATGACGCCTGACGAGACACCGATGAGCCATTCCTAATCCAAAGACCAATTTTGACTTGCGAATTCAAGACAATGCTTTTCAAAGAGGTATCAGTCAAGTGCAATAAGGCTAATTCATGAAAGCCGATAGTTTCCGCCAAGTCGCTAACAGGAGTAGCTTGAATCAAGCGGGAAGCAAATGCATTGATTGGGTTTATCAATGAAATTGGGTTCACACTGACTTTTGAACTGGGTTTACGGGAAGTGCTTCCCATGTGTTTGCTATAAAGTGCAAAAAACTTCTTGAGCACATCCGATATTCCGACTGAAGGATCTGCGAGTGTAGCGCATTTGGTGATGAAATATATCGGAACAGATCTTTGTAAAAAGATGAGCACATCCTTCAACAGTTCCTGCGAAACATGTTCGCCAACCTTCCTCGTAATAGGTAGTGAACCTTGGTAGAACTTCATCAATGTGAGAAGCCAATAAAATGAATCGTCGCTCGAAATGCATGATAAAATGTCCGTGGAATCATTCTTGGCGAATATATAGGTAATATCATTGATGCACGAGCCAATTGCTTTTTCAATTGAGGACTTTTCTCTTTTGCTCCTCACATCGTAGACAATCTCCTTTATGTTTAAAAGCCCATTCGTGGAATTCTTTAGACTGGCAAAGTGTTCAATCAACCAGCAAACGGGTCCTAAGAGCCTTCCTAAACTTCTATTCTCAAGGACTCTCGCATTGGTTCTTGGGCAAGTGAGCAATTGAACCCTGATATGATCCATGCAAGATAAAGCCTCTTCCCTATCTGATAGGGCTGAGATTATTAAAAGCTGAGAGTACGCCTCGATATATTGGTCCGCAAATTGAGCCTTCGAAGCTTGTTCACCTCCAATCAAGGCGAGAAATATCTTTCGACAAAGCTTTCTAGTTCGGAGTGGGAATCGAATCTCAAAGTATAAGAGATACTGGAGGCGAGAATCGTGTCTCCTTTTAACTTTGTATGGTGTGACGAACCGGTCTATCAGTCGATCTAAAGAAAAATCAGGTTTAACTATCGAAAGAGGAGACAAATCGTCAAGAACTCCATCGACCACAAGACCACTTCTGAAGCACTGATCTGCTAACTGTGTGATTGAACTCGGAAACATCTCTGAAGATAAAGATTTGGAGAACTCATAGCTGGGCTTGAGTAGCAATATGCCGAGCTGCTTTTTGCATTCCTCACGGAAGGCACTGTTGGAAGAGAATGTGATGATGTCACAAACCCAGTTCAAGATTGCTCCAACAATCATTTCACGAACATAATCACGCCGTGACATGATTGTGCAGACCAACCCATCTGCCTCGGCCAGCTTTTGTGAGCTTAACAATGCCCTAGGTTCGGTTTCTTCCTTTAGCACTGCTCGGCCTGATGCATTTATAAGCCGTGCAATTTTCTCTGCAGCTGAAATAGGAAGCCCCGTTGCTGCTCGAATAGCAGTTTGAGCTTCATCGTAGTTGTGGTTTTCATCATTCCATAGGACGAGATACCAGGAGTCATATGTATTCTCATCAACTGACCCATACTTATGGAACGGTAACGCACCAAAGTCGGATAATTGACGCGTATCAAACACTCGTTGACCACGGTTTTCAAGATTGTCATGCACAAATGGAAGAGTGGAGATGGAAAAGTTCGTCACGTCGAGCACATAATCGAAAGCGGTATGAAGCGCATCATGGATGTACCCTCTAAAGTTTGTCTCAACATCCAAAGTGCCTTGACACGCACAATCAAGCTGACCCTTGAATGCGGTGTCGTCACCACAATCACACATGCCCTCGTTGCCAGATCCAGCGTAATATAGGGAAACATTGTGGTGAACGTGATCTTCCTTATTGAAGCAGTGACCACAGATGACGCATGTGTCATCATAACCACATTCTGCGCATCTGTAAATGGCATCACCTTCTTTGAGAGTGTAGCCACAGATCTGCTGTTTCGGATGGCTGTACTCTCCGGTTCCAGTATTCACGAAAAACGGCTTCTTCGATAGATGTTCGGTTGGATTCCATTTGAAGCCACCCAAAATTTCGGCGTGATCCTCGGCACTACCGGTGAAAAGCTCGCTAAAGTATTCGCCTTCACCAGTTATAGCCCAATAGAAGGCTTTATACACATTGACCTTAACTTGTCTATTATCCTTGTAGCAAAAGTGCGGCGGTAGCTCAACAAGAAACCTTTTTAAATCTTCCATCAGTACAAGATTATGAGTGAAGGATTTGAGTGAGATAGATCGGTAGTGCGGTAACGTTCAGATAGGTTCATGGGATCGCATGCAAAGTATAGGAAATCAGGCAAATCAACAAAAGTTGCATGACAGAAAAGAAAGCTTGACAATTCATACCCCATACAAGTCACTTCGAAGACGCAAACTTGAGTGAATCCCTGGACTCGAGAGTTTCGAAACAACAGAAAAAAAAAAAAAAAAAAAATGAATAAAACGAAATAAACGGGATTATGAACCTTCGATACGCCTTGCAGAGCGACTTATATGAAACGAAATTTTGATTTGCAGATCAAAACCAGCAGCTTTATTAGAAAAATCAAATTCCCAAGCATTTAAAACTCACAAGAACCAAAGGTACAAACCAGCTGAGGAGGAACCACACTATAGAAAGAACTTTCGAACCCAGTGCTATGACAACAATTACTAAGTTTTACAAAGAATTTGGCCAATCGCCAGCATTAATTCGTTTCATAGCGACAATGGTTGTAACTGTGACGTCCAGTATTTATTCGTAAATGATTTCGATCCAACTGAACAGAATTATAAGTTATGAGACCCTCGCCAGGATAGAATATCGGATTTAATAGTCGACTGAATATACCTGACGTAGCTTTCAGGCGGAGAGGAATTATCTAGATTCGAGTTGTTTGATTTTTTCTCCTGCCATTGGAGAAAGAAAAGGCATTTATCAATTTGCAGCCTATACTCATGTGGTGTACGGGTGCGTAATTGACCGGATTGACCGCTTGAAAAAAAATGTGATACGCTTATTGTAATTTGTATCCAATAGCTTCGATGAACTCCGAAGAGCAATTTGAGTTGATCACAAGAGGATTGCAAGAAGTCTTGAATCCTCAGATCATAAAAGATGTTTTAGAAAAGGAAAAGAGACCACTCAAAGTATACTGGGGAACGGCTCCAACAGGTAAACCTCACTGTGGGTATTTCGTTCCTATGGTTAAGTTGGGTCACTTTTTAAAAGCTGGATGTGAAGTAACTGTCTTGGTTGCGGATTTGCATGCTTATTTGGACAACATGAAGGCACCATTAGAAGTTGTTCAACACCGTGCCAAGTACTACGAGATGGTGATAAAGGCCATCTTGAAGTCAATCAACGTCCCAATTGACAAGTTGAAGTTTGTCGTCGGATCATCTTACCAACTCAATGGCGACTACACGATGGATATTTTCAAATTGTCCAATAAGGTTTCTCAAAATGATGCTAAGAGAGCCGGTGCAGACGTCGTAAAACAGGTCGCCAACCCTCTTCTTTCAGGACTCATTTACCCCTTGATGCAAGCTCTCGATGAGCACTACCTCGATGTTGATGCTCAATTCGGAGGAGTGGATCAGAGAAAGATTTTCGTGCTTGCGGAGGAGAACTTGACCGGCATAGGATACAAAAAGAGAGCACACTTGATGAACCCTATGGTGCCTGGTCTAGGGCAAGGTGGTAAGATGAGCGCTTCAGATCCAAACTCCAAGATTGATATCATCGAAGAGCCCAAAGTGGTAAAGAAAAAGATAGGCGCTGCATTTTGTGCCCCTGGCGACGCAGACAATGGTTTAATCGCTTTTGTGCAAAATGTGATTCAGCCAATCCATGAGCTCAAGACCGGAGTTACTGGATCTTTCGAATTTTTCGTCGATAGACCCGAAAAATACGGTGGTCCCATCCAATACGACACTTTGGATTCATTGAAGGAGGCTTTCATCAGCGGCGAGCTTTCTCCTGTCGACTTGAAAACAGGTGTGAGTGACAAGATTAACGAATTGCTCAAGCCCATTAGAGAGGAATATGACTCTAACGTTGAATTCCAGAAGGCTGCTGCAGACGGATATCCCGTTGAGGTGAAAGAGAAAAAGGTCAAGAAAGTCAAAAATAAAGGCAGCAGATACCCAGGTGGTCTGAAGGACGCCACCGTTGCTGACAAAGTTGAATCAACCACAGAAGCTTTGCAAGGTACGGGCTTGAATTGATTAGTAGGCAGAGTGCTTCATTGCGCGCTCGCTGTCTTTCGAGAGCTTACCATAGGAAATAGAATTTTATATACCTGATTGATTTTTATTCATTGGCCCAATCACGTTTCGCATTATACATACATCTTATCCAAAAAATTCAGAGCTGTAGGGTACTCACTAACATATAATGGTATGTTTGTTCAAAAGCCACACAAAGCAACTTCACCAGGATTCTTTTTATAATCATAAGAGTTGAAGACTGCTTATAGGCCCTCCATCATATTTGTCTATTTACTAACTCAAAAGTTGTCAGCATTGATCAAAAGAAACTCGCTCTACGTTGCAACTATCTTCGGAGGAGCTTTTGCTTTCCAAGCTTTCTTCGACTCCGCTGTGACAAGGTGGTACGAAAACCACAACAAGGGCAAGTTGTGGAAAGACGTCAAGACAAAGTTCCTCGAGGGCGGTGACGATGACGAAGACGACGAGTAAGTCCATGTGACCAGCTTAGGGCCCATCACATAGTTTTACATAATAAATTGGCATAGACAGATGAATCGTGAATCATATAATTTAAGTAGAAAGGTCGTCACCAAGCTCAGTTGCTGGGAATGATCGCTCCCCAGCAGGTTTCAGTGGTGACCAGGGAATTGATTTTGAATACTCCTCGGGTAACACAGGGCCGTTTGCTATGATCTCAAAGACCCCAGTAGGCTCCTCCATAGACTCAAGCTCGATATATAGATCCCTCAGGGGAATATTGAGATTCGTTAGGTTCGACGGCAAAACGATGGTGTTGAGCTCAAGCCTAGGATTTAGTTCAGCTTCCATAACCTTGACGAACTTTTTCAAAAACGGGGTAATTTTCGAACTTTTCGCCTTGGAGGGCAGATCATCGGCAAGAAGGGATCGTAAAAGATTTGCGTGTGCTTGATGTCTTGGTTTGATGAAAATTGAAACTGTTTTTGGTGTGTCAAGATTAGCGGGCCTGCCGAAATAGGGAACAGAAAAGACGATTTCTCTCAATGCAACGTTAGCTGTCAAGCGAATTCCTATAGAGCACAGATTTGACTTGCACTGCCAATAGGGTGCTTGTCGTGACAAAGCATTGTTAGCATTAAACCGCAAGCGGTCAGGGGCATTTAGTCCCTGAGAAGTAAGATAATCATACCAGCCGAGAAAAATTGCACGAAAAAAAGGAAAACCTTTTTGCTTTCCATGTTGAGTTGTGAGGAATCCCAATACCCTAGCACCTTTCTCATAGCTCGCGAAATTTGGCTGGCTGTGGCTATCACGAGGTTGATCATAATTCGGCAACTCTGTACTGAAGTCACCCACCTCGAATTCATCGGGGCATAAATCTGCCTTTAAAAGAGGTCCCCCTCTTTGTTGTTTGAGCTCTTGCCGTATAAAGTCGCGTATATCGTGTTCTCCAAAAATTGCGTCGCCCACTTGACCCTTGTCATTTGTCTCTTTTTTATGGGTTTCGAGCTGTTGATAATTGGATAATTCTTCCTTAGTAATATTGCGAATAAAATCATGGAACTCCGTGGTGTATCTAATTTTATGGTCTTTCATGAACACTGGAACAAACCTGGTGATATATCGAGAGATGGATCGTAAGACAAAGTCATCGAGAGCATCGCCCTCCAATCTTAAAGATGTGAGAGTTTTGTCTCTTTGCTTATAATCGTTTTGTGGCAAGACGTTATCCGGATTATCGTCCAGTGGTTCATTTGGGATATTTTCGTGCAGTGGGACTCTTTCAACAATGAGATCAGTTTGTTTATCCTGGACAAGCTGTCTATTGGATTTTTCAAGCTCGTCGAGTTCACGGGAGAGAGCCTCAAGCCTTGAAAACTTCTCCTCTATGGCGTCGATCTGCCGCATATGCTCATAGGATTGAAACAGTCCATTGAAGTAATATAGTATGACAACAGCAATTCCGATGATCAAGCCCACTGAATTCAAAAGCAGAAGCTTGCTATTTTTCTGTGATACTCTGCGAGTCAGCACCTGGTTCTCATTTGACCCATCTTCGAAAATGTCCGTTTCTAAGATGTTGGTACCGCCAACGTCATACTCAAGGTATTGATCAAAAGCACGATTAAAAAGTTCCGGATTCTTCATCTTATCCCGGGAGTAATCAGCTTGTAGGATACTTAAGATGCGTTTATCATATGTGTTTCGATGCAAAGGCCGTGCCGGGCCAACATTACTGTACGGATGGATTGAAGCATCGTCATCTGTGGGATCAATGATTTGGGGTAGACTTGAAATTGATGTCATATCTCTGAAACAAGTCTTGATGTACTGCTGACTGATTCAGTTTTGTGAGTGGGCGTTACGCATATGTCAAAGTGTATTCGCGTGCATCAAATGTTTGGTTTTGCTGCGATGCACGCGTTGAACTCGATCCTGTTATACGGGCTGCACGATTATTGGGGCAAATATTCTCAGACGCACAAATGCTCAAAGTCGCTTTAAAAACGATAATTTTTTTTTTTTGTTTGATTCATAATAAATGTGACTAAATTGTAGGCCAAGGATTTTATGAGTTGTACGAATGCTTTTTGTATGAACGCGCAACACCTTTGTATATTTCATATAAAGTTACGTCAAATTTGCACTAACATTTATTACCAATCGAAAAAAATCGAAAACCTTACTCGCTTTTTCCTAAAACTTTCCTAAAACCATGAGAAACAATTAAAAAAGTGACATACATTATTTGAAGATAAATGGGTAGTTTTGCATTCTAAAGGGGCAAACACTAATGGAGCTTTCCCGTCAGTGATAATGCTTCCTGCTTTATAAAAACTCAAAGAAACAGCTTCAAAAATGCTACATTGTGACCAACGAATCCACCAATATAAGCGCCCGTAAGTATCGTTAAGGGCCACTGCTGCCATGGTCTGTCCCAATCGAGGGGGATAGGGATCACACCTATCCAGGCACCAACTAACGTGAAAAACGAGGAGCAGAGCACGGAGTTCGACAATATCTGAGAGTATATATTGTCAATGCTGAAAAACTTACGCAATTGATCGTGCTCAAGCCTGAAAAGTACCAAGACAGGTTGAATAACCAACAACGAAAGGTGAATTGAGAGAACGTAGGTCTCCAGAACAAGCATCGAAAGTGGTGCACCCATTAAAATGACGATGCAAAACACAACATTGGCAAGTAGAAGGGATGCAACCGTAGCAGTTATGACAACAAGTGGCCCGTTTTCTTTTATGGTTCTTCCTTGATGAGCATTTGAGCTCAGATGCATCAAGAGAAATCCGTAGATACACTGTGCAATGACTAGAATGGATATCCCTGCTCCCATGACGCCAAGGGGATTCAGTGTCAATCCTCTTGAAAACAATGCATGTATGATGAGAAGATAGTGTGCTGGATTTGGCCAAAGTAGATTCTTAACTGCTGGAACCGTGATCTCTTGAGAGTTATTTATCTCATCTGTCGGCTCACCAACGGAGGCAGAAAAGGAAACGCTCTTAGCCTTTCTCGAGGCCGCTTTGGTATCTTTCTTATCGTCAAGTTCCATCTGTGATATGATATTAATATGGTAGCGCGAGGCATTTCAAGAGCATGATTTTGTCACGTGTATTAAGACAGAACTACTATAGAATATTAAGAACATTTTCCATCTCGACCAAATCTTTCCATAGCTCCACCTCAGCATGTGAGCCAATCTTTTGCACCAAGGTCTGCTTTCTATCATCATTCAATTTTGCGTAGCGCCGGATCAACTCACAGTCTAAAAGTGGCCGCGAAGTTCCATCAGTTACACTTCGATTTCCTAGGCGATTCAGTTTGGGATTCAATCCACAAGGGTGAAACTCCTTATCTATCAATTGTTGTTGCAAAATGTATAGTCTTCGGTAGATCGCTTCGTCGACGGGAAAGACTGTGAAAAATGCACCCTCTGCAGTTGAGGCAATAGTTTGGAAGGCTTGCCTTTCACTTGAGACTGACTGGTTGAACTGTTCGAACTTTGGAATACTTTTCATGCAAGATACAGAGAAGTTGGTGTTGAACGTCGCCTTGTGAAGAAGTCTTTGACCATTGGACGACGCAGGATCTTCTGGGTTGTATTGTAAAGTGTGCAATATACCGCCACTGTCTGCAATCACAACTTGAAGGTCACCATCTTTCACAATAAAATCTGCACATGCAACATCATGGCCATGAACGTCCTTACTCAACATGAGCATTCTAAACGGCTCAGCATCAAAACCAGCTAACCAAACACTTTTAAGCGTATCTCCAAGAAGCACAAAATTTCCAAATGACTTCGTCTCTGTCACATACACTGCAGTATCGAGAAAAGCGACGGGAACTGCGCTGTTATCCTTGATATCCCGGACAATGATTTTTTGGCCCTGTGCAATGAGAAAACGGCCAGTAACATCACATAACGAAGTAACAGCACCACGGATGTCTTCGTGGGTAAACTCCTTGAATTTGTGGTTAGTTTCCGGCCTACCAGGCTCAGGAATGATGTCAATGATTTCTAAAAGTTTATAAGCACCATTGGCCACAAGATCCTCCGTAGTGTATTTGCCGGTACCAACGAGAACGAATTCTTTTCTGTTTTTGTAATGCTTCACGGAACTGCCAACATCTAAAGGCATCGTCTTGAGGTGCAAGGCAACTTCATTTTCTTCTAATTCGATGGAATCAATGAAGCTCCAATTCTTTGGTGACAAAAGTTTTATCAGTCCTTTGTAGGATACCTCTCGTGGCTTGTTAGGTTTTAAGCCAAATATGGGATTTCCCTCAAAATCGACGCAATTATAAGGAATATTCTGAAGTGTGGCCAAGACGAAGGTGTCCGATCCCTCATGGTAGGCTATCGACTTGACGGTTTCTCCAACCTTGACACGTCTCATTGGGAGTCTATTCTCATAGTTGAACACTTTAGGAATCTCAACAATTCTGGCATTCTTTTTCGTGTCGAGATAGATGAGGGCATTCTGAAGTTTGTCGTCACTAAAGGGGACGAACGACACGATCGGAATATTCAGGAACTTGAAGACTCTTACACTTGCTTTCCTACCTTTGACGATAAAATATGGCACAATTCCCGTGACAAGAATGCAAGTGAAACCACTTATGTTTGGGAAAAATACCAACCTTCTTTCGATCGAGGTACCTTCTGGATATGCATTGTGTGGTGCACCAGTGATGGGGGTTTCCATATCTTTGAGAAATTTGTAGTTTTCTCCATCGAAGAAAAGTTTGTAACATATTATTTCACCACCGACCGTCAAAATGGTGAGGTATTCTTCTTTGCTTGTTTCATCACCCAAATCATTGAGAACAACTTGCTTGATAACTGGGTCGGGCTCACCTGCATTGATATCGAAGAAACCAAGAGAAAGCAAATCACTAAATTTGTTGACCGAGTTCAATTGAAAGCACTTTTCATTATGGAATCTGTTGAAGACGACAATTCTGTTGTCACCAGTAACAACGAGAAAAATTTTGGACTTGGGATCATCCTTGCCTCCTTCCTTCAGTGTTTGTTCACCGTCTCGGCGACGCTTTTGACCCCTATTAGTGAGAAGTGAAAGGTCTTTAGTCACAGCGTTGAGAACCCTAGAATTGGTGATGTATCCCGTAGTTATGAGAACGTCATCCAATAACTTTGGTAAAGGAATCCTTGTGAAAGACTTGCTATATGTATTGATTGTGAAAATCAACAACTCTCCTGTGGAGAGAAATAGCATTAGAAAGCCATCATCGAACACACTTGTTATGATATCTGCATCTGAAAATTCCTGTAGTTGTTCGTCCAATGTAACGATCCTTTTAAACTTATTGTTGAATAATATTACATGCTTCGGAGTCACTTGAAGTATGAAGTTTCCATTATTCAATTCATGCATTGCCACCGTGAGCTCGTCATGAATAAATTGCTTTGCCGGCAAACGAGCATAAGATTGTGTGATATCAAAAATTTCTGACTTATTGTTAGGATCGTCAGAAGTTATGAGATACTTGTTGTTGAGAGTCCAAAGACGATTAAGCTGAGAAAACGTAAGTGACGTTTTAATTTCAGGTTGCACGGTCGGGGTGAAAATGTTCACATGACCAGATTCGTTAAGACCACCGGTAGAAAAAATGGATATCAGATTGTAATTCGGATTTGGCAAATTGGTGACGTACCGCTCTCTGCTGTAATTGCCTAGCGTAAAATTGGAGATGGGACCATTGTTGGAAAGTGAATCGTACTGTTTGAGCTCCAACCTTCCCCTCTTTGACCCATTGGTTGCTTTGCTATCCTCCAAGTCATCATAAAAATCGTCATCATCATCGTTAGCACCTTTGACATTATCATTCGCTTCAACGGACGTAGACATGTCTGACGAACTAATCCTAACCAATGCCGCATCGCACGCATTGCTTGCAAAGAATAACAAATCATCATCCAACAAGGCAATTTCGCCGGGGAGCTGATGTATCCATTGCGAGAATGATTCAGACTCAAAAGCCTCAACCACCATTCGTTTGATGGTCTTACCATCCATATCAAATGTCACGCAATAGCTTTGGCCATTCTTTAGAAGCATGAGAAGTTTTGTCTCGTTTGGAATCTTGACAAATACACAATTTTCTAGTTTAAGATTGAATGACAGTTGATCTGTGAAGGCACGCAGCGTGTTTGTGATGTCTGCGAGGTACTCGTTTAAAGCGATTCGACGTAGAATTCCACCACCATCAACATGAATTATTTCGTTGCTTCCAGCTAGCAAACTGCCATGAATTGGTCCCGGGACAGGATAAATTCTGTCTATGTCATAAGGCAAATTCTCAACCTTCAAAACGGTTGTTGCAGACTGTGCTCGCAAATTGAGAGATAAAACAGTGAATTGAACGTTATCCTTTTGAACCGGTAGAAGACCAGTCCATGTTCGTTTCGTTTGGGAAAGGATTGCGATAGTCGGTCTTCTATAATTACCCAAGAATTGCAAATCAATAATTTCTCCAATGCTGCTATCCAATGAATTGACCTCTAGCACTAAACTTTCTTCAAATAAGGAGATATTTCTGGCCCTTGGACCAAGCGGATCAACCAGGGGAACAAGTGGAGCTCGTTCATCCTTGCTTGCGTTTGGAGAAGTTGGTTCAATTTGCTCTTTTTTCTCACCATCGTTGTTTACTTCGGCTTCATTATCATCTATATTTTCATCGCCAATGTCATCATCATCGTCATCATCGTCTTCATCTTCAACTTGGTGGAAGGGTAAAAAGATGAGCACATTGGCTTGACGCAAGCAGGCCATGGCATTTGAATTTGGATCGACGATGAGCTGAGAGCTTTTGTTTTGCTGATATGCGGTTTCCTCCATCAAATGTTCATAGAAATGCAATGAGACTGTTTGAATGGTATGTTTTGATGCATCCCATTTTATGCAAGAGAATTTAGCACTCTCGGTAGACACTAAAAGATAGTCAAGGTTCGGCGACTCCAAAGTACGGATCGGCTTCAAGTCAGTAACCTTTCCCTGTAAACGGTATTGCAGCACCAAGCTCAATTGGTGGCTCTCTTTTGATTTATCAGACGTTTCACTTGAGATTTGGAACACTTGTAGAACCGACGTCTTGGCCACAATAAGATGTTTTCTTGTCGGTGAGATAAAATTGCAGCCAACACAGTGAGTCACCGTTGTCGGCTCTATTATCACATCGTATGCATTCATCTAGATGGTGATGCTAAAATGTCGATGGAAATGTAGGTGAGTTTTAGTGCAGCGCACCTGTACACCCAGCTTCTACGGTTCGCGTGTGGTAAATATGATGCTCATTATTGTATTTCTTTAACAGACTACTGTACATATATCCTTAACGAAAGAAAAGGTTCCGTGGTGAACCTGGTAAAAAAGAAGGGAAATCTCACATAAGTGCGAGAACGATTGGAACGAGGCCGAAAACCACAGGAGCAGCTTGGGCAGCAGCACCTTCATATGTGGAAACGAGAGGAGTAGTGCTCTGCACCACAGAGGCAACAGAGGAGCTCTTAGAGTATTGAGTCACAATGTTGTTGGTGATGACATTCACCGTTCCAGAAGGTGCTGGAGAGCTGGTTTCGTGGTCCTCGGACTTGGTGATGGTGATGTACTCAGTCTCAGACGAGGTGATCTCCTTCACAGGTTCCGAAGGCTGCTCACTGGTGGAAGACTCAATTGGGCAGTAAGTGGTGTAGATGCTCTCCACACCGTGAATGGTTGTGGTCAACTCGGTCACACCGGTAGTAACGGCTGAGGATTGACACACTTCTTCCGAACAGACTGTGACAGTGGCGACGGTAGTAGACTGAATAGTCTTCTTTGGCTTGACAGACAGCTCAGAGCTAATTGGGCAGTAGGTGGTGTAAATGGTTTCAACGCCCTTAATCGTGGAGGTCACAACAGTCAAGCCGGTGGTAACAGCAGTAGGCTTGCACTTGTTGTCAGAGCAGGAGGTGATGATCACGACAGTGGTGCCAATCTCCGACTCAGTGACGACAGACTCTGGAGCCTGAGTAGTTGTGGCTGCAGCAGAAGCCTCAGTCCCTTCAGTGGATGTCACAGGGACGTGAGTCAAGTAAGTCGTCAAAATACCATCGATGGTGTCGGTGGTGGTGACCCAGGTTTCCAAACCGGTGGTAGTGTAGCAAGAGCCACCGTTGCAGACGACCCTGTCAGTGGTGAAGATGCTGTCATTGGTGACAACATCGGTTTCGTAAATGACTTCCTCGGAGCTGGAGGAGGGAAGCTGGGTGGACTCAAGGTCGGAAGTTGATTCAGCTTCTGGTGCAACATGCGTCACAGGCGTAGTATCATTGGAGAACTTAAACGTGGAAGGTCCCAAAGAACATGAGCTAGACACGATGGTCGAGGTCAAGGTAGGAAGGTCCGCAAGAGCAACCGAGGCAAGGGAAGCAAGCGTGGCTAACTGAGTAGACTTCATCAGAACTTTGGTGTTTTTTGTGTATCGAGAAAAAAGAAGAATAGGAGCATGAAAGTACGACAAAAGCCCCAAATATATTGGCCTCAGCCACGGCAGCTTGCCAATGACTTCTGCAAGCTCAAAAGCTGGTGTCACTCCAATTCGGCATATGTGCAAGCAAAATCGCTTGATAAATCGCCAAAGCGCTCGAAGCAGTTTCGCAGCCAGCACGCGAAACGGTTGTCTTAGCGAAGAACAATGGAAATATGTACATTGTGTGCAGGAAAGAAGAGCTGGTGCGCCAGATTTGTCTAAGCCAGCACGAAGGTCTGATGTACTCCGAGAACGATCGTAGAAATCAGGATGCGTGATCAGAATCAGTCATTGAGATCAGTGATCTGCTGAAATGATCCAGTAAAAATATTCTGTTTGCCGCACCTTGAATGCGCAAAAGCTCTGTCAATATGTAAGTAATTAGACCAATTATGGTCTCTTCATCTTGTAAGCTTGGCGTTGAGGTCAAAATGAGCTTTGGGAGGGCGGTTGTAGATGACCACTGTTTGGGAACTCCGGTATACGCCATTCTGCCTTCAATGGCCCCACCCCAACGGTACCAAGCCATTTCCTATTGTGTCGACTTATCGCACTAACCAGCCGTGCAGCTGCAAAAAAATGTGGGAACAGGCCTGATTTGGAAAACCAACGCCAACAATTTTCTCTGTCATTTAGGAGGCTTAAACACATCTCGCTTGAATTACGGTGAACCCTGGAATTGACACAAGCTCGCTTGAAGCCGAATTCGCGCGAATGCTGTAAGCGTGATGACTCGGCGATTGATTTCTCATACATTCTATCCATGAGGCAATTCATACTATGGCTACTCTGGATTCACCTCGCTTGCTCTAAGATCGCAGAATTCAGTTCCATTGATGAGATCTTGGAATCCCATTACACATTGCTTTATTTCTATACGCCTGGTTGCGTATACTGTAATGGGTTCGACGCAGACTTTGTCTACTTGAATGAGATTTATGACCACAATGACGACCTCACGTTTGCAAAGATCAATGGGCATAGAGAGAAACAGCTCGCGGAGCTATTCGGAGTAACCAGCTATCCCACTATTAAGCTATACGATGCCCATCAAAAGAAGATCGCACACTTCCGGGAGACAAGGACGCTTCCTAATCTTGAGAAATTCATAGCGGAGTTTTCCCAGGCCACACCTAACGAAGCTACTATTGAATTGCCATTTGAGGTCTTGAGCTCTGCAGATCAGCTTGACCAATTGCTTCTCAAACAAGACAACATTCTAATAGCAATTGTCTCCAAATCGAGCCCTGAATGGCTGAACTATTACTACCCCAACCATTTTTACCTGCAAGTGGCCCAACTGCACCCCAATATAACCTTTAGTGTGGTCTTTGCGGATGAGACCGGTGGTGACATATTGGAGCGGTACGCAGTAAGCAACTTTCCGTCCTTGATTTTAATCTCGGAGAGCGGCCTCAAAACGTTTAATTCGTTTTCAACTAACGCCTTAACGAACAATAACCTCGAGGAGGGGGACTTGAACGATATCTTGAAAAACACCAAAGAGAGGCAAGATATCCATTTTTTCAAATCTCTCGAGGACCTCGAAGCTCACGTATCTTCCGGGAGCTATGAAGGTCACAAGCAGATCAAACCAGGTATGAATGTGGGCAAGTTGACCCGAGAGAGTGTAGATGTGGACCTGGAGTATGAGGAGCTTCTTCGCCACATAGAGCTATAACATACAATAAAATACGCAATAGTGGATAGTCGCGAATATGTCGCTACTGCATTGACCATATATTTTTTTTTACAATTTTTGTAAGCTGTTTTGACCTCTAGACTCCATAGGTTTCAGCCTCTTCCTGCAGGCCGACAATAACAAGTAAGCTTTGAGAAACAGCGACAGCATTTTGAATTGTCGATACGTTATTGGGATAGAGATAAATTGTGATGAATATTTTCCGGTTCGTTGCAGACCTTCTGCATTTAGCAAGTATACTCATCTTGTTATACTCCATTGAGAAGAATAGGTCAGTGAATGGTTTGTCCTTGAAAACTCAACTCTTATACGTGTTGGTGTTTGTCACCCGTTACTTGGATTTGTTCACCTCTTACATTTCCTTGTATAACACGCTCATGAAGATCTTTTTCATTGCCTCATCCTGTTATGTTGTATACCTCATGTCAGTGAAGTACGCCAAGTCCATTCGGGAGAATATTGACACCTTCCCAGCCAGATACATCATTGGAGCCGCTGCTATTTTATCCTTTATTTTCACGCACAAATACACTTTCAAAGAAGTACTTTGGTCGTTTTCTTTATGGATAGAAGCTGGTGCAATTCTTCCGCAACTCTTCATGTTGCAAAGAACTGGTTCCGCTGAAAACATTACTACGCATTATATCTTTGCTTTGGGGCTTTACAGAGCTTTATACATCCCTAACTGGATTTACAGATTCTTCACGGAGCTGCATTTTGACTACATTGCCTTCCTTGCTGGTGTCGTTCAAACACTTGTTTATTCCGACTTCTTCTACATATACTACACTAAAGTCATGCAAGGAAAGAGCTTTGAATTGCCAGTTTGAAATTTGATATGATTCTTTATAGATGAAGTGATCCATGAATGCGGCAGACATGATTAGTCACGCTTCAATGGGAAGTACTCTTTCCTGACGCCCTCTTTTGTCACAATAAAAATTTCCAAGCCATCACCAACGTAAATATGTCTCTCAGTTGCCGAAGTAAAGGCGTCCTTGACCAACTTTAAGACCTCTTCTAAACTCAAATACCTCAAAGGCTTCTTCTCTTTGCCATCAGTTCCAGGGACATACTGGTTCTTAAAATTGACCTGATTATCAAGGAATGGCATTATCAAGGATGCAGCGGCGCCACCAGCTCTGCACTGCTCCCTTTCATAAGAGCCGACTGGATCATATGAGTACACGGCACCTTTGCCTTCCTCATCCAATCCAGCAATCAAAGTACTCACATAGTATGGGAAGAATCTCTTTCCGTATAATAGATGCTGAATAAATCTTGCGGCAGATTTGATTGTCAATTTCTTGTTGTTGTTGTCGAACTTGTACCACTTGTACTGAGTCTTGAACCTGTCAATCAAGGCAGAACCGTCAGCAGCGAAACCATTGGCTGTCATAACAATATCATCGCCCACGTCAAAGATTTTGGGTTCATAACGAGAATCAATAGAGTAGCCTGAAACGATACGAGTGTCTCCAGCCAATACCGCAAAATCCTCGCCAGCAATCCCTAGGACAGTTCCTCCGTTATCGGAGTATGGGTTAAATCTATGCTCAATAGGTACAGAGACCTTCTCTGCACTGTATTCAGAGGCAATTGTGGACATTTGTTGTTTAAAACTTCGAGATCTAGTAGACACCAAAGTAGTACTGATATTGGTGCTCGCCACCACCCGTACATCTCTAATGTACATGGCGGACACCACTGGTTCAGCAAATACATAAAGAAACGTAGAGGAAGTAAAAATTGAGAATTCTTGAAATTCGAAATGAAGTCGATTGAGTAGTATCTTTTGTTGGTGAAAATTTTGAGCCTTTGAAGTGATGTGGGAACGAGCTCTGCTACCAACGGTCAGTTTACGCAGACGTTTTGACTATTTAGAAGAACGTTGAGTCGAGAATTCAGTCAACGACCCACCAACAGAAGAAAAAAAAGGTCCAATTGTGGTGTTCACCCTCATTAGATGATGTGAATCCTGTGGTACATCTAGATACTTTAGCCATGCGACCGCTGAAAAATATGGAACGCTCGTGTGTTAGAATAATTTATTTTTAGCTGTTTGTTCATTCAAGAAGAAGGAGCTTAGTGAAGGCAAAATGGAGATATAAACATTATTTGAAAGTATCAAATCACTTAAAAAGGTGATCAGTTTCGAGAATTTGGAGGCGCGGGAGCACAGTGGGAGACCATGTGTGACATAAAGGTTAGAAGCAGAATTGCCCTCGAAATTTTCATATAGCTTGCTTCAAAGTAGATGAATATAGGAGTAAAAGCCAATGTTGATGGCCTAAACTTTGGTGTTCACTAGCAACTCGGCACGCGGACTTTGCAGCCAAAAGCAGATCAGGGGTTGCAGAGCAAGAGAATATATAAATGACGTACTCGACTGTCTACGGTATATAAATGGCACACAAGACATCAAGAGGTAGAGAGAAGTTGATTGTTCAATGAGTCGGCCAAGGAGTATTTCTTGAATCTTTGTTAGTAGAATGCGTTATGAGCATGTGAAAATGAGATCGAAATAGTTAGATGGTAGCCTATTTGAATGAGGATAAGTCCAAAAGCTGTTCTAGAAAATAAAAGTAAAGAGAAATGATTTAACTGACCCGATTTTTCAATTCAGTCGCTAATGGGCAATGCTAGAATCTGTTATCATAAAATAAGATAAGGGACCATCGCCTGCACCGGGGCCGCATTGAGACACAATCTCCTATCGCAAGATGTATTTAATCAAGAGAATCTGACCAAATCGTGATATCCTGCTTTTTTTGCAAAAATCGACTTCTGAGCAGGTTGAGTGAAACATGGCCGAGGATGACGCTCATTTATTCGTTCTTGTACATGGACTCTGGGGTAGTCCCACCCATATGCTGACGGTGGAAAAGGCAATCAAACACTCACTAAAGGACGTTTCGAAAGAAAGAATTGTCACTTTGAAGCCACTGTCGTTTCGTTTCTGGAAAACTTATGACGGTATTTCAAGATGTGCCGAGAAAGTCATTGCGGAAATTCTTTACGAGATGGAAATCTTGAAGCAAAAGGAAGGCTGCAACGTTACGAAGATCAGTATAGTTGGCTATTCTTTGGGTGGCTTGATCTCGAGAAACGTGGTCGGCAAGCTCTACGAGATGGGATTCTTTGATACAGTTAAACCAGTTGTCTTCTGTACGTTCGCTACACCCCACGTAGGGGTCCACTTTTTCAGAGATCATATCTTCGATAAGGTAGCAAACGTTGTCGGGAAATTCATTTTGGGTGTCACTGGCTTCCAACTATTCATAGCAGATCGAGATCCTTTATTGGTTGAGATGAGCAAACCCGGCACTATTTACTTCAAAGGTTTGGAGTGTTTTGAAAAGCGGTTGCTATTGGCCAACATCAAGAACGACAGAAGCGTGGCATTTTACACAAGCTTCATTACTGAACATTCACCATTCGATCATTGGGATAAGCTTAAGGTCAAATACTTTAAGGACCTACCAACCTCCAAAATCGGAGGCGTTTTGGTGAGGCCAAAGTTTGTCGACTTGGAGAGATCATGCAGAGTTGAGACACTGGGCAAACCGCCAGACAATAATCAAGAGGCAACTTCATTTGTCAGACGCAACAAGCTCGTCCGGTATTCTGTCATAATAGTTGCTGCCTCCATACTCATTCCCTTTTATATCCCTGTCATCCTTTGCTTGTCGCTGGTTGTGTCCTTGTATACCTTGATTAAAGTCAAGTTCCTGAGTGGACCCGACATTTTGAGCCACTGGAAAGAAGTTCGAAGCTCTGTATTTGGTGATGGCGAGGTCAATGCCGAAAATGCACAGCGTGGTGAAGAGAGAAGAAAAGAGCGTCATGAACTAGCAAAACACGAGTCCTTCAAGGGCGACACATCCTCCTTTACTGAGAATGGTATGGAGAACGTTTTGTACGCTGAAAGCAGGCTCCATGGGAAGCAATCGGATGTTTACAAACAGGAGGGTTCGAGCGAAGACTTGGGAAAGGGCGATATCCAGTCTCTGAGTGAGGAAACGCAAATATCTCCGGTCGAGTCGGATCTTTCGGATTCAGACAAGAGGTCAGCTACCTCATACCTTGCATCCTTCTTGAAAAGAAAGAATCCTGTTGATATAGATGCTGCCATTAATGATTCAATCATGAAGACGCATGCAGCCAAACTCTCCGTCACAGACTATTCACAATTCCCTCTATTTACGGAGGATACCAAACTAGCCATTTCGGAACATCAAAAAGAAATAATTGAAAACCTCAATCAGCTTTCTTGGGAAAAGATCGCTGTGTATCATGACCTGTTCAACGCACACGATGGAATCGTTGCTAGGAGAGGCGAAAAGACAAATCCCAAAGGCACCTCAACAGTGTACCTATGGGTCTCAATAATTAGAAATCACTTGAGTGCCCTTTAAATAATTGACTCAAATTATCTATG
The DNA here is from genome assembly GCF_003013735.1 of Candidozyma pseudohaemuli. Classification (NCBI taxonomy): domain Eukaryota; kingdom Fungi; phylum Ascomycota; class Pichiomycetes; order Serinales; family Metschnikowiaceae; genus Candidozyma; species Candidozyma pseudohaemuli. The sequence goes on along the minus strand of NW_020194439.1, from coordinate 587,239 downwards.
CATAATATAATAAATAGATCTTATGCTATTTTTTTGCCGCCCATGTAATCTGTATAGTCTCGGCTAAGCAACCTTCGCACATCAACAATAAACTACGCACATCAACATACTTTAGCCAATTACTACCGTCCGTTCGTTGCGATGAGACAATGCATGCTTAAATGGAGAGGTTTAGGACTTGGGAGAAGTCTGTTGTGGCACCAACGGTCACCCTTTGCTACTCCAATCAGACCTTCCCTTATCAAGCCATGCCCACTGATTAGACAGTACTCTCATGGCAAGCATAGTCATCAACACCAAGGGCACCATGAACAAGCCCAGGGAAACAAATACAGCATTACATTTGCATTGTCAGCCTCAATGGCGGTTCTCGTATGGAAATCGCCCATTTTGAATGAGGTGTATCCGGTCGATACAAGCATACATAGTCTAAAGCCCATAGAGACAGCTGACACCTTCGAAAACGGTCTTTATGCGGCCTCTCAGAAAGAAGAACAGGACATGTTTGACGATTATAGAAGAGAGCGAACCTCGAAAGGTCCATTTATCGCTAGAGTGTTCTTCCGCCTACAGTTTGTCGTCATTGACTACATTATAGATCCGTTGAAAACTATTATAAGGTTCGTGGAACTCACATCGATATTTATGCCAGTGCTCCTTGCATCACCTATCTGCTGGTTTGGAAAGAAAGATAGAAAGACAGGCACTTATGTCAGAAGCGGAGCCAGGCTTTGGTTCAGATACTTAAGATGGGCCTCTGAAGCTGCTGGTGCCTCTTTCATCAAATTGGGTCAATGGGCTGCCTCGAGAACTGATATCTTTCCAAAGGAGATGTGCGAGGAGCTCTCCAACCTCCATTCCAACGCAAAGGCTCATTCGTTATCTGAGACCAAGAAGATATTGAGCAAGAGCTTTGGCATGCCATTCGAGGAAATTTTTGAAGAGTTCAGGGAGAAGCCATTGGGAGTCGGTGCTATTGCGCAAGTTTATCTCGCCAAGTTGTCAGACAAGGCTATTCAGCGTGCCAAAAAGGAAAACGATACCACCGTTCAGCTTTCGCTTGACCCAGCTGCTCACGAGCACCAGCAATTCCTCGATAAAGTTATTGTTACGGAGCCAAGCAGCTTCATCACGAAGAAGCAGGAAGTGGCCATAAAGGTCTTGCACCCCAACGTGGAAGTGAAGATCAACCGTGACTTAAAGATCATGAGTTTCTTCGCTTCTGTGATCAACGCTATTCCCACAATGGAGTGGCTCTCTCTTCCTGACGAAGTGGAGCAATTTTCCGTATTGATGAGGTTACAATTGGATTTGAGAATCGAGGCTCTCAATCTAGCAAAATTCAGACACAATTTCAAAAACCGTTTGGACATTCACTTTCCCAAGCCCTTCTTGAACTTTAGCACAAGAGATGTTCTTGTGGAAGAGTATATTGATGCTATCCCATTAAGCAAGATGCTTGACCTCAAGGAGAACTTCGGAAAAAACCTCTCCAAGGAGATTAGTGACAAAGGTCTCGATGCATTTTTACAGATGCTCATCTTGGATAATTTTGTTCATGCCGATCTTCATCCAGGCAACATGCTTATCAGGTTCTACAAGAATAAGTTGTATCGCCACGAAAAGGAGTATAAGATTGTGAAAACCAGTAACGAAGAGGAGACCAATCGGATCACGGAAGATCTTCTTGCATTGGGCGATGATAGACAGGCGTGGGTGAAGAGGCTTGAAGAACTCTATGACCTGGGATACCATGCAGAGATTTGCTTCCTTGACGTTGGTCTCATTACCGAATTGAATCACACTGATCGTGTCAATTTTATTGACTTGTTCAAAGCATTGTCCGAGTTCGATGGTTACCTCGCCGGCGAGTTGATGGTGGAACGTTCGAGGACACCAGAAACTGCCATCAACAAGGAAATCTTTGCTTTGAAAGTCGAGAAGTTGGTTGACCGCATGAAACAAAGAACGTTTGCTTTGGGTAACATTAGCATCGGCGATCTCTTAGACCAGGTGCTTGGAATGGTGCGCTCGCATCACGTCAGAATGGAGGGAGACTTTATCACCGTCATCGTGGCTATTCTACTTTTGGAGGGTATCGGAAGACAACTTGACCCTAAACTAGATTTATTTGCAAGGTTCGTATACGCCTTTGTTTTTGGGTTCCCTACGGAGAACACCTTGCCATTTTTGGCACAATGAAAAAACACCTAATGATTATAATGACAAACATACTAACTATGCAGCTCTTTGCCCGTTCTCAGAAAACTCGGAGCCCTGAAAGAAGGAAGAGAGATTATGAGAGACGAAGATACTTCCAGCATGATCAAAGTGTGGCTTGCACTTGAAGTCAGACAATTCATCCACGCCTCAATTCAAGATGTACGTATTTTTCAGACTATTCACAACGAAAACAAAACACTAACCAACAGATTCATGCCCTCGTGAAGGCGGACATGCTTTCTCCGAATGCATAGAGAAAGTGCCATGCTGCAAGAAACCGTTGAGCGGTCCTAGTTTGCAGGAACCGCAAATTGAGCTCGGCGATGAGTGTATCTTAGCACCGAATTCATGCGCACATTCCCGCAGATTAGTTATATAAGTACTCCTCCTTAAATCTCAGATTCTTTTTCTTCGCTTACTTCACCACTTCATCAATTCCTATTTAAACAATGGCTTCCAATCCTCCTGGCGCTTGCTGTATCGAGTCTAACTTCCACGAGGGCACACCTCTGGGTAACCATCAGAATGTATTTGGCTTGGACACCTACGTGACTGGATCTGAAAACTCAAAGAGAGTGATTGTGATCTTGACTGACATCTACGGTCACAAGTACAACAACACTCTTTTGGTTGCCGATCAATTGGCCAAGTTGGGCGGCTACAAGGTCTACATTCCTGACATTTTGGAGAACGACCCAGTTCCAGCCACCCACGGTGACCTTGGTCCATGGTTGCAGAAGCATACTCAAGAGGTCACCAAGCCTATTATTGAAGGCTTTTTGAAGCCATTGCGTGAGCAGGTTGGCTCCGAAACCTTCGTGGGTGTCATCGGTTACTGTTTCGGTGCCAAATATGCCATCCAGCAGATTGCATCTGACGGATACGCCACTGCTGCAGCTGTGGCTCACCCCTCTTTCGTGACAATTGAGGAGGTTGAGGCGATCAAGAAGCCTCTTCTCATTTCTGCTGCCGAGACCGACCCTATTTTCACTGTGGAGTTGAGACACCAGACCGAGGAGGCTTTGGCCAAGATCAAGGCCAGATACCAGCTTGATTTGTTCTCCGGTGTTGTGCATGGTTACGCCGTCAGGGGCGATATCAAGGACCCAGTGGTCAAGTATGCTATGACCAAGACCATTTCTGATCAGGTCCAGTGGTTCGCTCAATTTTAGATTATGCGCACTGTCTATACCGAATGTATGTAGCCTGTCAAATGTATGAAATCCGCACCTAATTCCTGGCAATTGATAAGACAACGTTACTTTCTTTTTCCTGACTTGTAAGCAATGGGTTCCGAAAAAGAGCTTCCAATTTACGGCAATGGCAATGTGGCCCCAAAGAAGCGCAATTGCAAAATGGTGTGGTCTTTGGGCCTCGTTTTAGTCGGTCTTTCTTGTTACTTATTGAGCGGAATTTCGAACACCCAAGGGTACCTCGGAGATACCTTCCGAAGCTTCTCTGGCGACGATGGAAAGAATCCTGACTCGCTCTGTCCAATTGTGGAAAAGGTGAAATTCTCGGACTTTGTCTACGAGAGTGATACTGTTGACCGGATTCTTCATGATGCCAAATTCCGCAACCAGTCGATCGAGAAGTTACTCGGAGCCGTGAAGTACCCTACTGAGATTTATGATGAAATGACCCGTCCCGAGGAGGCCGACTCCGTTGACGAGTTGTTGAAGATCGAGCCAGGTTGGAAATACTTCCAGGACTTCCAGAAGTACTTGAAGAAGACTTTCCCAAAGGTTCACGAGCATTTGAGCCTTGATAAGGTGAACGATTTTGGCTTGGTTTACACTTGGAAGGGTAAGGACGAAAACAAGAAGCCATTGCTTTTGACTGCCCACTACGATGTTGTTCCTGTTCAGAAGGAGACTTTGGACCAGTGGACTTTCCCACCCTTCACTGGTGGCTACGATGGTAAGTTCTTGTACGGAAGAGGCGTGTCTGATTGCAAGGACTTGCTTATCGGATTGCTCGAGACCGTCGAGCTTTTGCTCACCGAGGACAAGTTCTCGCCAGAAAGAACGATCATTTTGGCCTTTGGCTATGACGAAGAAGCCGGAGGTTCCGGAGCTCAGAAGATCTTCAAGCACTTGGTGGGTAAATACGGCCCCGACTCGATGCTTCAAATTATTGATGAGGGTTCCTCGGGATACCAAGAGATGGAGGGTCTCAATGTGATTTTGCCTGCCACTGGCGAGAAGGGTTACGTTGATTCCTTCATCGAATTGTACACTCCAGGAGGTCACTCTTCTGTGCCACCTAAGCACACTTCTATCGGAATTTTAGCTAAGCTTCTCAGTGACATCGAGGATGCCGAGTTTGAGAGTGTCATCACCAATGCTAACCCTGTCTTGAACCAGTTGCAGTGTTTGGCAGAACACTCTCCATTGATTGACAATGACTTGCGTAAGAACATTTTGAAGGCCCATTTCGACACCAAAGCAAATGAGGCTCTTTTGAAGTACCTCAGGGCTCAAGTCTCCCAGAAGTTCCTTGTGACCACCTCCCAAGCTATTGACATCATTTCCGGTGGTGTCAAGTCGAACGCTTTGCCTGAGCACGCCTCTGCATTGGTGAACCATAGAATTGCCGTCGAAGAGCTGGTCAAGTCGACGTCTGAAAAGGTCTTGGGACAGATTAAACAGATTGCCGAGAAGCACGAGTTGGGCTTGATCTTTGAAGGTCAGACAGTCTACGAGCCAACCGAGCACGGCTACTTCAACTACACTCTTAGACAAGGCTTGGAACCAGCTCCAGTGACACCTACTCAAGACGAAATCTGGAACTTGTTTGGCGGTTCCCTTCGTCACTTCTACGAGGACGTCGTTTTCGCTGGCGAATCCAAGGAATTCGTTTTCGCCCCATCTCTTATGACTGGTAACACCGACACCAAGTGGTACTGGGACTTGACTCGCAACATCTTCAGATACGCACCAGGTCTTCCAAACCCACACCTGAACATTCACTCGGTTGACGAAAAGACCAATTTCGACGGACACCTTCTGATTATTGCTTTCTACTACAACTACTTGCAAGTTGTTGATCAGCTTGCGCAGTAGTGGGGTTTTAGTGTATAGTGCGATGCTCATCGCTATCGAAGCGCACCGTAATACAATTCTACCTTTTACTTTCTTAGCATCATCATAATTAGACATCATGCCAAGTGAATTGGAAGAACTTGTTGGCTTCTTGCATTCTCCTCAACCAGCCGTTGTCCAGATTGCCTTGGACAACTTGGTCGGCTACTCCACTGGACCTCAACAGAAGGTCTTTGCCTATGATAACTACACTGCCATCACAGACCTCAAGAAGCTTTCCAAGGACTCGGGTAAAACCACGGTCAGTCAGTCAGTCACGATTTTGGCCAACCTCTGTGATGACGAGGCAATGAGAAAGCTTATCGTCGATGATGTCGACTACCTCAGCTTCTTGGTTTCAGAAATCACTAGACTTTCGAATACAGCTACCGACTTGATGTGTATTCTCCTCGCAAACTTGGCCAAGAACGACTCCATTACAAAGATATTTGACATCACAGTTACCAGAAGTGATGAAGCCAAGAAGGTTTTCGCTTCCGACAACGCCATGGACTGTTTGATGGACTGCTTTGTCAAAGGTGCAGACCGCAGCTTGAACAAGTATGCTGATTTTGACTATCTCGCCTACTTCTTTGCTGATATTTCCCGTTTTAGAAAAGGAAGAGACTACTTTGTCACTGAGCAGGCCTACGACGGCGTTGTGCCTATCTCCAAACTTCTCGTCTTCACTGAAAAATACGACTCCAAGGTCAGACGTGAGGGTGTTGCTTCCACCATCAAGAACTCCCTTTTTGATGTCGAGAAGCACGAGCCTTTGGTGAAGGACGAGAACATCAACTTATTGCCATACCTCTTGTTGCCAATTGCTGGTCCCGAGGAGATAAGCGAGGATGAGATCTTCGACCTCCCAGAAGAGCTTCAACTTTTGCCTCCAGACAAGAAGAGGGACCCTGAGGAATCCATCATCTGCACACATCTCGAGTCGTTGCTTCTATTGTGTACCACAAAGGAATTGAGAGAGCACCTCAGAGAGAAGGCTGTCTACCCATTGATTAGAGAACTTCACAAAGCAGTCAATTCAGAGGCCATTGCTGATCTTTGTGACAGGTTGGTGCAGCTTTTGATGAGAGACGAAGCGGCTCCAAAGGCAGAGGACGATATGGATGTGGAGAGTGATGAGGATGACGATAAGATCGTGGAGATCGCTTAGGTAAATAGTCGGGTGTATCATTAAATGCTATACAAAGAGCGCAAATTTTCACTCTTATTCTTCTTTGAGGCGAAGCTGTCCGTCCACCAATTTGAGATTAGTTTTGACAATGCTGATGATCCGGAGCTTGTTGTCTTTATGCATGCTTATTCTGTGTTTCAATTTCAACAAGAGCTCCTTGGTTGCCAAAGGTTGTTTCCTCACAATGTCTAACACCTCTCGGGTGGTTACCAACTCGCCGTTGGCACCTGGGTCCTCCAAATTGGTTCCTCCAGGAGCCTCTGGGACTGGCAGGGCACTAGCACTCTTGGCGGTGGGAGAATCTTCTCTGCGCTGTTTCTTTGAGGCACTATGGGACTCAACAGAGCGAGCACGCTTGCGAATGTGGGGATTCCATTCACCTGGTTGGAATCCTTGCAAGAATTGCTTAGAGGCACGAATCACGACAAAGCCATCATTGATGCTCGTAACATACATCGTACGAGGCCTGTTAATGGCTTGGTCGGATAAGCCGTCGGTGGGTTCCTGTTTGACTGTGACTTCCGGCTCTGATTCTTCCTCGCTCTCCAAATCCGATTGAGAAACATATGGGTTTTGAATCTCATTGTCGTCACTGTCATAAACACCACCTTCAGTCTTATGTAGCACCTTCTTGAGCTTCTTGCCCTCTTTGTCAACCTTTCTTGACTTTTCAACCTCAAAGAGATCATTTATCTCATCGTCACTATCTTCAACATCTAGCTGGCCTCCCAAATGAGCTGCCTTCAACATCTCCTTCTTCATTTTCTTCTCAGACAACTTGTTGTCTTCCTCGGCACCGTCCATGATAGGAGCCTCCTCATCGTCTGCGAATTCCTCGTCGAAATCCAACTCATCATGATCTGAGTCACGATCATTGAGGGATGAGCCACCCTGGACCGTACGCATACGCGAGTTGGCAGAGGCGCTTCTAGCAGATGGGTTGACTGGCGACCCAAACTGATTGCTGGCACCATTGCGCTTGAATCTACGATCAGAACTTTCACCCTCATCCATGTGCTTCATGAGCCAACGAGGAGCAGATTGGTTCTTCTCCATTTTGGCTTCGGCCTCTTCTAAGGTCAAAGTTGCGTACTTGTTTCTAGGCGTGAATCTGTAGACCTTTTCAGCTGGAACCATCTTGAAACCGTCCTTGTCAAAGACGAAAAGAACATGAGTACTATCGGTCAGACCACCTTCGTAGTTACCCACGAAAACGTTCTTTCCGTCGTAGTCCTCGATGACCCAGGGATAGTATTCTTCATAACGGAGCTTTCTTTTCTGCTCGTCCATCATGTGAACCTGCTTAGTCTTTCTCTTAAACATGTTCCTGCGATGTTTACGAGCACCGCCATCTGGGGCCACCTGGGACATGTCCATTTTAGTAGCAGTGGGTTCTCCATTTTCATCCAAGACAATCTCCTCTGGGTCTTGCAACAAGTCCACTCCTCGTTCCTTGCCTTCTTTCTTTCGACGATCAATCTCTTCTCGCGTGAGCTGGAACTGGATATTCCTAGGGTCTTTTCTGTGTAGTCTGACAGGCTTTGTAAAGTTTTTCATAATGTCAACGTCCTGTTTTGTCTGGAACTTCATGATATGGTTCCTAGTGTCTTGCAAATCGTTCTGAGTGCAAGCCTTCAAAGGAATCATATTCCAGTCGCCTCCAGCAGCAGGCCTTGGAGCAGGCAGCATTTGGGGAGACTGATTCTCCTTCTTGACGCCTGGCTCTCTCTTCACCGGTGATTGACTCATATCCCTCGAAGAAGATGCTGATTAAGGTACAGTTGATACTACGATTATAGTGTTCGCACACTTTATACACTACACTATGGTAACGGCTGAGGGGCACTGGATTTTTCATTAGAGCCTATCAGTTTAGTAGATTTCTGGATTTCAAAACATAAGAGAATTTGCTGTCGAAAATGTTGCAATTGGGCTTTCTCAATTGGTATTCGAAAAGAACTTTCTGGAAGTGTGCAAGGTTAGAATTGAGTAAAAATAATGGCTGCGAAATTCAATCGCATCGCAAGTCCATGATAGGAGGGATATACTGACTCTAGAAGTCCAAACAATTATTTCTAAAAATATTGGTAGTTCACTTCTGCTAGTGATTATTCAATTATGATTTGTCCAATTTTTCTTTTCACTCTTTTGTCGTCTGGCCTCTTCCATCCTCAATTCTCGGTAGGCCAGTATTTTGCACCCAAATACTATACTACATGAGATAGTCTAGAAAAACAGAAAATTTCAATTTAGCTTCTTTCAGTAGTTTACCTCTCTGGTGGTATTAAACTTGCCTTTTCGGGCTGAAAGCGTGACAGATATTTTCTGTAAACGTCCTTATACCTACCTTCCTTGGTTGACCTAGGCATGACGATACCAAATATGTCATCCATATCAAAATATGGAAGCCCAACTGCCTTGAATATTTAATGCAAGCTCTTGTCCATCCGCAGATTATCAGTACACTAATTTTATTATCATGACCAATTTGAATCACACCATGGCTTACCAGCCTCCTCAGAGTCATACTGCCAGAATTTCCCACACCACAGAAGATCTTCCCCATCCACACATCGAAGGCTATGATCATGCCAAGATCATTGGCCGCCTTCAAGAGAGCTTGAAAAGGGATCGTTCTTTAAAGGCCTCCATGAAGAGAGGTAGTCGAGCTGTCATCGATGTAGCTCAATTGATGCCGCCATTTGCAGACGAAGAGCGATTGGATATCAAATATGGGTTCAAGTACCATATTAAAGAGCTCTTCAAACACCCAAGGGCCGAAATCAAGTTGCTCAGTGACAAGTTTAAGCGCAAGATGTTTGCCTTTGCAGATGCGCCCATGCCTTGTAGAGGGTTTAAAACTAGCACAAGGAAGCCCAGAAGCTTTGCCAGACAGAATTCTGGTGGAATTTCTCCTCATAAAACTTCCCCACAAAAACCAGCAAGAAGTCCACCCAAAGAGGCACTACACTTTGAGAAGCTGTTTTTCCAAACTCGCAATAGCTTCCTGACCGAAAGATCCTATGGAATGAATCCAGTCACTCTAACTCATTGCAAACAATCCCCAAGCTCGTTACCTCCTTTTGATGGGCTCCAAGAGGAATTGAAGGTGTTTGACCACCTACCAACCGAGCCAGATAGTTTCAAAACCCTCGAAAAGTTTGTTGAGAAGCAGCTGATGCTCTGCTCAAGCTCGATAGTACGGCCGAAGCTGTGTGGATTGCGTCCAAGAAGCATTAGGCCTGCTGTCTTTTATGGCACCCCCAGAAAAAAGCTCTTCCTCAGAATTGATCAAATTATATCTTGTATTGAGCAGGAGAAGACCCTAACAGACCATTGCAACAAAACGACTCAAAGACACCGAATCGATGCTCTCTTAGCCGACTTGAGCTCAGAACTCGATACCTTAAACGGCAAGGTGAACCAAAGGCTTCTTGAAATATCCAAAACCTACATCAATTACAGTCTGACGATGATGCGTTGCCTGAAGATGATGAAGGAGCTATTCGAGGATCATATTATTTTTCGTCAGAAAATGATAAAAGAGTTCACAATCAACGGTGACTTCAAGGGCTCCCCATCCACACGAAGAGCTCTCACGACGCAACTAACCACCCTACAGTCATTGACTTTCCAGATGTACTCCATCCACAATCAAATAGCTGCTCGCCGAATCAGACTATGTGGAGATCTTCGAGTCTTGAGCACAATTGACTCGAGGATTGAGGAGTATTACAAGGAGATTGCCTTGCTCCACCCATCTTTCAAAAGCTTGAGAAGGAAATCAAACAGCATTCGGCGACACGGTTTCCGGCCCTTCAATCGGGCAATTCTTGACCACTGCAAATTCTGTGGAGAGGCATTTCAGGTTATTATTCCTCTACGAGATCGGATCGTTAGAGAGATGGAAGACCTCTATGCGGCCCTAGTTCGCTTTTGAGTGGGACAATGTGAAGCTTCGTTGCAATGCAATTGACATGTGTCAGAAGTACCCTGAAGCGTTATTCCATGCTGACCCCATAACGGTAATTAAATTGTGAAAATACCATCAATACAAAAAATAAACTAACATGCCTTGTAGAAATGTAGTTGTTAGGGTCTCGAGGCACCTCGCTTATTGTAATGAGGACTTCCGCTTGGCCGCTATAATTTTCAAAACTTTTTTAGAAAAAGAATGAGAAGTTTTCATCCCAGTTAAATACCTGCTCTTGTTCAAAAACTAAAATTCTCCCTTTTTTGTCCTTTGGTGATTCACCCTCTCGCTAATTCCGTTTTGCAGCCTCTACCGGCAGCGCGAGGCCGGTACCGGCGAGTTTTTCACCGATATGCACCGAGTCAGTGTGAAAGTGTCAACCACAACCTGCCACTTCAAACATGACTGAACATGAAGAAAAGCCGCCTCCTCCAAAATACCTAGGCTTTGTGGCCGGTATGTTTTCAGGCGTGACGAAAAACGCCGTCGGGCATCCATTCGACACGGTCAAAGTGAGACTACAAACGTCAGAGGGCAGGTTCAAGGGTCCCATGGACTGTGTTTGGCAGACCTTCAAAAGCGAAGGTATCAAGGGATTTTACAAAGGATTCACGCCTCCTTTGGTCGGCTGGGTCCTTATGGACTCGGTGATGCTTGGATCACTTCACCTATATCGAAGACTCGTCAAAGAGAATCTCTACCCTGAAGAAAAGAAGTTACCGCTTTCAGGTCATATCATTGCTGGCCTAGGGAGTGGCTGGACGGTGTCGTTTGTAGCTGCGCCAATAGAGCAGTTCAAGGCGAGACTACAGGTCCAATACGATGCTAAAACCAGAATCTACACTGGTCCGCTTGATGTGGCTAAGAAGCTCTGGAAGATCTCGCCATTGACATGGTACACTGGTCTTTTCAGTACCATGGTCTTCAGAACCAACTTCATCTTCTGGTGGGGCTCATATGAACTCATCACCAACTGGTTCAAAGACAACACCAAGATGTCGCCAGCAGCGATCAACTTCTGGTCTGGCGGTCTCTCTGCAACAGTGTTTTGGATTTTTGCCTATCCTGCTGACGTTGTCAAGCAAACCATCATGACTGACAGTCCATTGAAAGAGCACAAAAAGTACCCTCGCTACACAGACGCTGTGAAACACATTTACCGTGAGAAAGGACTCGCAGGTTTCACCAGAGGTTTCGGCCCATCCATCTTGCGTTCGTTCCCTGCCAATGCGGCGGCACTTGCTGCCTTTGAGGCCGTCATGAGGTTCTTGCATTAAACTGTCTTCAATTCCCCTATTTAGATTCATTATAGACTCACTTCTCGAGGTTTTCCAGCACCGTAGCTTCCAGCGCCTCAGTGTTCGTTTCCCATGGCTTGCGTCTGATGGGAGCCTCTGACTTTGAGCTTTGTTCGGGCAAAACCGTGTCTGGGATTTGCTTGATTCCAGGAACAGGCTTGCCCGAGACAATGAGGTCGACAACGTGCTGGTAATTGTTTGAATAAGGCGCCTCTGCCGCTTCAGCAGGTGCAGACTCAGGCTGGGACTCAGACTCGTCCACATAGGTGATTTTACCGCCATTGTTTCTCTTCCAGGCATAGTAGTCGTCAAGGTTCAAAATATTGCCCGTGTGCGAGCAAAAGAAGAAGGACTTGGCCTGGTCAATGAGCTGTTGTTTCTGAGGAGCTGGGATCCTGTCAACTGTGGGGTCAGATTCCTTGAGCTGTTCTAGGTGGCCCTGAAGAATCTCAGAAAGGCCATCCTGGAATTCTTTGAAAGACTCCCAGTCGTAGTTGTCGAACTCTATGTACACTTTTTCTTGTGGGTCCGCCATTATGGAGTAGTAAGTCAATACTTAATCGCAGCGCGACTTGAAAGTGTAAGTATCACCGCCAGAAATCACCATGAAAATCACCACAGAGCAGCTCTTCATATTGGGTGTTCTTTTGAGAATTGGCTTCTTCTTGTTTGGCCTCTTCCAAGACAAGTACATGGCCGTGAGGTACACAGACATTGACTATGTCGTGTTTTCAGACGCTGCTAAGTATGTGGCAGATGACAAGTCGCCCTATCAACGAGAGACCTATAGATATACGCCAATGCTTGCATGGATTCTTCTTCCAGTGACGTTCGGTGGAAATTGGGTTCATTATGGCAAAGCTCTCTTCATGTTGTGTGACATTATTACAGGTGCCCTTATCACAGAGATCGTCAAGAAAGAGACTCCAGGTTCAAGCACAAAAGACACTTTCTTCCAGAGAAACAAAACCACGATTCTCTCAGCCATTTGGCTTCTCAATCCCATGGTCATCACAATCAGTACTAGAGGATCGTCTGAGAGCGTCCTTTCCTGTTTTATTATGCTCGCCGTTGCCAATTTGTTCAGAGACCAGTATATCATGTCTGCCCTTTTCCTAGGATTGTCTATTCACTTCAAGATATACCCAATCATATACTTGCCATCAATAATGTTGTTTCTCGCTTCGAAAAAACCCCTGTTGATCAAAGCATGGCAGAACATTCCTTTCCTCGGGTGGGTCAATACCGCCAACTTGTCGTATCTTGTTGCAACATTGGTATCGTTTGCCGTCCCAACGTACCTCATGTACGATTTTTATGGTTATGAGTTCCTCTACCACTCATACCTTTATCACTTGACCCGGTTGGATCACAGGCACAACTTCTCATTATACAACTTGGCCCTCTACCTCAAGTCTGCTCAAGATTATTTGCCTCAAAACCTCGACTCAGAGAACTTCCTCACTATTGCTCTTCAAAGCATCGAAAAAGCAGCTTTTGCTCCCCAGATCGTCCTTTCAGGGTTGGTTATTCCACTCGTTTTGGCCAGGAGAAACCTTACTGCATGTTTGTTCATCCAAACCCTTACATTTGTCACTTTCAACAAAGTCATGACATCGCAGTACTTTATCTGGTTCCTTATCTTCTTACCAAGCTATTTGGCTACCTCCCAATTACTTTCGAAGCTGAATGCAAGAAAGGGAAGTCTCATGCTCCTTCTTTGGATTGCATCTCAAGGTATGTGGCTTCTTTTCGCATACAAATTGGAGTTCCTCGGCGAGAGCACATTTACCGAGCTTCTCTTTTCATCGTCCATTTTTTTCCTCGTTAATTGCTGGCTCATTGGTGAATTTATCGCTTTAGCGTAATAAATGGTTGCAAAATTGTGCACGTGATTTAGTTCACGTGCGAGATACGCCAGTTCTATCACAGCGACTGAGATGAGTTGGAGAAATCTCAAGCCTAATAATAATCAACACTAGCATCAATGTCTCGCATGGAATTATATTCTCCCGAAGGGCTTCGGATTGACGGAAGAAGATGGAACGAATTGCGCCGTTTCGAGTGTCAGATAAACACGCATCCACACTCCTCTGATGGATCATCATACGTCGAGCACGGCAACACCAAAGTCATGTGTATTGTTAAAGGTCCAATGGAGCCACGTACGAGGGCCCAGCAAGACCAAGACAATGCCACGCTAGATATCAACATCAATGTTGCCAGTTTCTCAACGTTGGAGAGAAAGAAGAGAAGCAAGAACGAAAAGCGCCTTATTGAGCTCAAGACCACCCTTGAAAGAACCTTTGAGAAGAGTGTTCTAACGCATTTATACCCCAAAACACTCATAGAAATCAGTGTTCAGGTTCTCGCACAGGATGGTGGCATGTTGGCGACCATTACTAACGCCATCACATTGGCACTTATAGATGCTGGTATTTCCATCTACGACTACGTTTCTGCCGTCACTGTTGGCCTCCATGACCAAACCCCCCTTCTAGACCTCAATACATTGGAAGAAGGAGATGTCAGCAATTTGACTGTTGGTGTTGTGGGAAAGAGTGAAAAGTTGGCCATGTTGCTCTTGGAAGATAAGATGCCATTGGATCATTTGGAGTCTGTGCTAGGCATAGCCATTGCCGGTAGTCACAAGGTCAGGGAGTTGCTTGATGAAGAGGTAAGGAGACATGGAAACAAAAGATCAGCAAAGCTACAAGGTTAAGTTCAAGGTGTGATACAGAGAGCAGTTTGCTCTTTTCTGGCATGACCCTTTGAAACGACACTTTAGCAGGAAGGTTTCAGTTTTGAAAGTCTCAAAATCAAGAGAATAATGGAATGCCTTACCCGATAACTATAGCTCCCTACTACGCTACAAGCCAATCTTTTGGAAGACATGAGGACGACAAGCATGCATAGAAAGTAAACGAATAGAATAACTTCAAGGTCTACAGTTGCATTTTAATACTTTTTTTTTTTTTCTATTTTTTCAACTTTTTTTTTTTTTTTTTTTTTTTTTTATATTAATTTTAACTTCATGATCCTAAAACAAATGGACCAATCAGTACAATCGAGCAAACATAAGCTTCATTAGCATGGGTAACACCAACAAAAAGCCGCAAAAACGTTTCTTGGTATTGGTGATGGTGTAGTCCCACACAGGCCTCGAGGCACTGACGGCTGGTTCATTCCACAAAGCGAAAAAGTCGGTGGGGAAGTATTCCGACTGATTCTTGGGGAAAGTGAGAGCCTTGAAGCCAGCAAAGTCACCAGGTAAGAAGGAGACATTCTCCTTTGGGTAGAATACCTCCTGAGCCTTGAAAAAGTCTCCAGGAAGGTACGTGACATACTGCTTTTGGGCCAAGGTCAGCATGAAGAATGGGAAGTCGCCGAGCCAGAACTCAGTATTGTTCTTGGGCTTCAGCAAATGTGTTTCAGGCCCAGGTACCTTGGTGTCAAGTTCCAAAACCACGGTTTCAGGTTCTGGCAACTCGGATTCAGGTTCTGGCACCTCGGGCTCTAAAACCTCTTCTGGCTGTTCAGGCTCTGGAACCTGCTCGGGTTCTGGAACATGTTCGGGCTCTGTAACCTTGAAATCGGAACCCAAAATCTCGACGTTTCCCAGGAACTCGAAGACATCCTCTCCATCATCCTCCAAGCGGTCAGACTCATCGTCATCCACCTGAATAAGCATGGTAGAGAATTCGTTACTGTAGTTGGGCAAGTAGTGGCCACGGACCTCGAGCTCCTTGACGTTCCAGTAACGACGTCTGAACTGCTTTGGGGTAGGAGGCAAGCGAGTGTTGGACAATCTCAACTTCTCTCTTGCAGCCTCTTCAGCTTCCTTAGCAGCCTGTTCTGCAAGCTTCTGCTCAGCTTCCTTTGCAGCCTGCTCCGCTTGCCTTGCGGCTTGCTCTCTTGCAGCTTCTTCTTTTGCAGCTTGTTCCTTTGCAGCTTGTTCCTTTGCAGCTTGTTCAGCTGCCATTGCAGCTTCCTCGGCAGCCATTGCAGCTTCCCTTTCTGCCTGCTTCTGGGCCTTCTTCTCGGCCTGCTTTGCGGCCTTTCCTGCCTGCTTAGCAGCCTTTCTAGCTGCCTTTTCCTCTTGCTTCGCAGCCTTGGAAACCCGGGTTTGGGAAGGTGGAGGACACTCGGAATCCTCCTTGGTTCCAGCTTCCTTCGCGTTTGTGGAAACTGGAACGGTCTTCAGAGTCTCGACAAGGAAACTCTGGGAACTTTTTGGGGAAGGTTTTTCTGTGGGAGAAGACACAGAGACCTTGTCGTTGTTTAAAGCCTTCTTGGGGGAAGGTGCAGAAACCTTTTCGTTGTTTGAAGACTTTTTGGGGGAAGGTGCAGAGACCTTTTCGTTGGTTGAGGACTTCTTGGGGGAAGTGGTTTTTGGTGGGCAAATAGTAATTCTAACGGCCTTGTTCGAGGCCTTTGAAGTACCCACATTGGTGGAAGCCACGGAGGCTTCAGAAATTGGCTTCTTCTCAGAAAATTCTGGAACCGGCTCAACGGTCTCCAGGATGACTGGCTTGAGCTCAGGAGCTGGAGGCTTGTCTCTCTTCATATGCTCCTTCACAAGGCTTTCCTTCTGAGCCCTCTTCCAGTTGTAGCGCTTGAATTGCAGCAATCTGTACTTATAAAACTCCTGGGCTTGGTGCACAGGGTTCCAGGTACACTTTTCCCTGAGGTAGTTGAAGTAATCGAACTCCGCTGCATCCCAAGGAAGGTCAATCACTGCGGTTTCGTGGTCGACCCAAATGGAGCCATTTTTTTCAAAAGTGGCATTTCTGAAGTCCCTGGGGAAATGGACTCCGCAAATTCTGATACACTTTTCGGTACACATTGTTGTCGTTGCTTGTCGTTGTTGCTTGTTGATACTCGTTGATGTCGAAGACTGATAAGCTTAAAGGTTCCAAACTTTTTTGTTCAGAACTGTGGTGGTCAAGTAGATGAAGAAGAAAACAAAAACCGGCGGGAACCACCTCTATTTATGTTCAAACGGATGGCTGGTGGCCCTCCTGTGAAGCTAATGAATGACCGTCAAGGTCACGAAAGAGCCATAAATTGACTGGAGTTACCTCTTGGAATTATCAGGACGTGACATCTACGATATTTTCTACCATTGAGTCATGCCTTTGGCGTAATATTTATCTGCTACACTTGGACCTTCCATAATGGCTGCGAAAACGTCATGCGAGACGCTTATCTTATCTTGCGTTTTACTCCTTTGGAAGAATATTATTTCAAACCAGCCATTAGAGTCATGAAAGAAGAGAATGGAATCTTCGAAAGGTCCGATTAGGTCAGATAGGGTGGAATATTTTTTGTTCTTATGATTTGAAGCATTTTTATTATTTGCCCAAGTGTGCAAACGAGCAGCGACGAGGGCAGAGAGCTCAAACTATTTTGCATCATTCAGGAGGTCAAGAAGTTCTCTCAATAGTCATGATGCCCAGGGATTCACAATGGGTAAAGTTTGATTTGCTTGATTCCATATCTTATCTCGACCAGTTGTAGTGAACCTCAATTCTGTATAAGTCAGTCTATCGCCAAGTCGAGGTAGCGAACGCCTTTACCGAAATAATATTTTTGAGCCACTGAACTCAGTCATGTAGGTTAATCATAAAAAAGATTGGAGTGATAGTATTTTTGCTGTTCCCCTAATGGGTGTGATTACTACGTGCTCTGCTTCAGTGAAGCCTACGCCATTGTTCCAGGGTACCTCCATCAATCAGCTGCTCTATCGTTCTGCAATTTTCATCGTATTCCATGTAAGGACGTGTTTACGCTAACACTCCTCTTTTCCCAACCATTCAACTCCCTTCTAAAAAAGCTCTCTACCAAGTTGAACCTCAGTGCCCCGACATCTCACGAAATGGTTGCAAATGCGTCACATCCTTGCAGAATTATCAACTTACCGGTGAAAAAGTAACACCATAACATCCTACGTTTCAAACTTCTACCACTCTAATTCCACCAAGCCAAACAGCCTCAAGGCCAAATTTCACTCGGACTTTGCCGTCCCTGATTCACCGTACTACAAGCGAGCGAGCCGCTGTCATGTGCTTGGCATGTGTCACTTTTGGCAGCCAACGGCAATTCTGAAACACTTCCAGTTCCTACCGAAAGAAAAGCGCCAAAATCGCTACCTCTCCCCTAACTTTCACCAAAATTGACCCTAACTCAAATCATCTTCACAATCTGCCTCGGCACCCCGCTTTTCATTATTCACCGGCCAGGATTCCAATTACGGTGCGCACATAAACATGGCAATCTGTCTGGACCTGCTTTCGCACGACCTGGGCGTATAGTAACACGGTAGTTTTTTCGAAGCCGTACACCTGCATTGTGGGTGACTTTCGAATCATACCGGTTGTGATTTCTCTCCACGTAATCGAACTTCGTCCACATCAAAAAAAGTCTGGGTTCCGCTGCAAGTCGCGCTTGTTCCAGAAACTCTCACCCAAGGTTTGCCCGTTTATCTTCATATAGGCGGCTGCTCCACACCGAAACTTGCATTTTATCCTGAATCACTAGGTGGCCTTTCTCGAATCACCAACGTCTCCATACCCCAATGTCATACAGAGGGCAAAATCAGTTCAACAACCAGTTCAACGCTGGTCAATTCCAGCCCAACCAGTTCAGTCATGGCCAGTTCCAGCCAAATCAGTTTCAAGGAAACCAGTTCCAGTCCTCCGGCGGAAGACAATCGGTCAACATTGGCCCAGTGCCCTCCCAGCAGTCTCCTTTGGCCAAGGCCGAGGCGTTCCTTAAAAAGGTCGAGGACTTTTACGACAAGATCTTGAGCCCTTACAAGGGCTACATCCCAGCCATAGGGCGTCTTTTCATTGTCGCCACGTTCTACGAGGACGCCGTGAGAATCTTCTTCCAATGGTCCGAGCAGGTCTATTATTTGCATGTCTACAGAAAGTTCTGGAAGTGGCTCACCGTTCTGTTCCTCTTCTTGAACATCATCTTGATGTTGGCTGCTTCAACGCTCTTGGTCTTCAGAAGACATTCAATGTACGCTACCTGTGTGCTCACCGGAGTGGTGGTATTCCAAGGTTACTTTTACGGATTGATTAGCGACAGCCAGTTCTTGTTGAGAAACTTGTCCGTCGTGGGTGGCTTGATCTTGGCCTTCTCTGATTCCCTTGTGAGGGATAAGAGGTCCTTGAGCATGCCGGGCTTGCCGATGCTCAACAACAAAGACGAGAAGAAGTACTTTTTGTTGGCCGGCAGATTGTTGTTGATCTTTTTGTTCTTGGGATTCGTCTTTTCCGCAAACTGGTCCTTCGCTAGAGTGTTGATCATCCTTGTGGGACTTGTTGCTTGCGCATCCATTGTTGTTGGTTACAAGACCAAGATTGCCGCCGGAGTGATGACTGTTCTTCTCTTCACTTATAATGTCTTTGTCAACCAGTTCTGGAGATACTCTTCGCTGAACGCCAACCGTGACTTCTTGAAGTACGAATTTTTCCAGACCTTGTCCATTGTTGGTGGTCTTCTAATTATTGTCAACGCTGGCGCCGGTGAGTTGTCCATTGACGAGAAGAAGAAGATTTACTAAGTTCTCTTTTCAGAGCGTGCAAAAGACCCACAGTGTGGTTGTCAGCAATTGGGTCTGACAATCATCATTGTACCTCCTGTGCCAGACCTTCAAAGACGGCATCAAAGGTAAATAAAAATTACATAAAACTTGTCTTTAGACTATTAGTTCCCGTACTGTTACAATATGTGGCTCTCGATAGGCTACCCTTGCAGCGATACCTCCGTGCACCAATATGATTGCATCGCTACTGATTGTCTCATTTTATAACCTTGCAGAATAAAGACCAATACCATGGCAGACGAGTCAAAATGCCCTGTTGACCACTCTCAACGAAGCACATGGATACAGAAAATGGGAGGTAACCCTCATAAGGAAGCAGCTCAAGCTCAGGAAGCTACAGGTGCTGCTGAGGCGTGTCCTGTGGATCATTCGGCTAGAGCCAGATGGATGGAGAGTGTGAAGGTTTCAACGAAAGGAGCCCCAGAAGCGATAGAAGTTGACGGATGCACTTCAGACAAACTCAAGGAAGAGCCAAAGTTCGAAGCGAACTCCAATCTACCTCTAGAAAGAGAGATCAGCTCTATTCCTAGAACTGATACCAGGACAAACTGGATATACCCTTCCCAGAAGCAGTTCTTTGAGGCGATGAAGAGAAAGAAGTGGAATCCAGAGGCGAACGATATGCTGACAGTTGTTCCTATCCATAACCATGTTAATGAACTCGCATGGAGACATATTCTCAACTGGGAAAGATACAATTTAGAGTCGAGCAACCAGAAGTGTGGTGGCATCTCTTTGACCAGCTTTAAAGGTGACCTGAAGAAGTTAACTCCCCGTGCATGGATCAAGTCTTCGTTGTTCGGCCAAGAGAAGCCCTTCGACAGACATGATTGGACGGTCGATAGATGTGGAGTTGAGGTGCCATATGTCCTTGATTTCTACAGTGAAGGAGAGAAGGGTGGTGTTTTCGTTGATGTGAGGCCCAAGATCAACTCTTGGGAGGGCTTCAAGTTGAGGATCGGAAGGGCCCTCGGTTGGGCATGAGGAATGACCTTCTTGTAAATAGGAATATTAATGGCATTTTTGGATAGTTACATTGCAGTGCTTGCGGCATGTCTCAAAGATCATCACTATGTTTCGTAACTGCTTTATTTAAATAGTATGTACAGATGTCATCAGCAAAGTCTATCTTCTTCCCATGAACTGACCGGACTGGCCCAATTTTTGCATGTTCTCGCCAACCTGGACGTTGGTCTCAAAGTACTTCGAGACACATCTGTCTAAGCAGAGAGACTCCTGCTTGTTGAGGTCGCCCTCGGCGTATGACTTGTTGATACACTTGGTGTGACACTGCTCCACGAGAGAGTTGAACATGCCTGTGACCATGTCCAACTCGGACTCGGCAGCCTGGATTTTCTGTTGGGAAGACACTTGGGGAGCACCGGTGAGTCCGAACATTATGTGTTATATCGTCAATAGTATAGTTGCACCTGCAAAATTTTCGAATCTACTCGACAGTGAGACCTGGTGTACGGATCCCCATGGTGCACGAAGTAGTGTTCGCAGCCAAGAAGATCACATACTTGGATATGATAAATGACAGTGGCAGCCTGACATAATCACGTCACTCTTGAGTTCGTCTTTATACCTGTCGAAGTATTCCGCTTTTTCTGACACAAACTCCACCATGCCATGGCATAAGGTAATTTGTTTTCCTAGGATCGAGCACCCTCCGCCGTAGAACACCATTCTGGAGTTGCGGAAGTTGGGATTCCCCATGAGTAGGTCCATGGTTCTGCCCGATATGTTTTCTCGTAAATCGAAAAAGAATCTCATGAATATCCATGTTTGCGTTCGGAGATTCAATGCTGGTACCCTTAGTAAGTTCGGATTTGTCGTCGTGAGGGAGAATCTTGCGAGTCTGGAGACATCGTACCGGTCACTAACGTATGGCTCGGGGTCGAAATGTCTGAGGTAATCGTTCACAAAACCTCCAACGAAGAGAACATATTCTCTGTTGTCTTGCTCATAGAGAAGCGCATGGTGATGACAGGCACGAAGCTCGGCCTCCACCAATGGAGCATTGTTCGATGCTGCTTCTAAAGTGAGCTTTTCACATTGCTCATCTTCGAAAGGCTGTTTTGGTTCGTTGTAGTAGTCGTAAGCATAACTTTGCTGTCTGTGCCACTTGGAAGTGTTGAAGTTGAAGATGTAAATATCGCTGCAAACACGATTATTCTCATCCACACCTCCCTGGATCATTAAACCTCGCCTTCTTAAGAAATTATCAGTTGTTTGTGTGCTTGATCTCGTTGACTTTTCGCTGGTTGAGAGAACTTCCTGGTTTCCCTCAGTACGAGGCTTGGGGACGTCATCGGCAACGAGGTCCTGAGCAAGGGTCTGGAGTGAGCAAGACTCGTTGTTGGAATCCACGTTTACCAACACGTAGGCGAAGAAGCCACGCCTCGTCGGCCACATGGAATTTTTGTTGCGATCTGTGGCATCGAAGATAAGGGCTTCCTTGTGAAACTTTCCTGCTTGGCCGTCTTCAATAATAAGCTCGAGTCTCAAAAGATCATTAGTCGCTCTGAAAGCGGTTCTTTCATTCTCGTCAACGTATTTGACAAATCCACCGAACAAGAATACAGTGACCGAAAGCACACCTGATTCGATAGCTGAATCTTTGGCTGCGAACAAGCCTTCACCAGTCAGACCAGAGCCCAACGAGGTCGAGTCGTCCGGACTTAGCGTCCGTTCGACAGCTTTAGGCTTCTCGATTTTGAACGTTGTAGAATCGATCTTGACTTTGTCCACATTACCCGAGGCGCCACTCAGTAGTGACCCTTCATCACTCACAGTTTCAATGGACTCAGCCGTAAGTGCTGATGGATTATGAGGAGGAGACTGCGTCATATGTCTTGCTGGGGAAGTAGAAGGCGTGGATGCGCCAGACGCCCTGTGTTGTTTGACCTGATTAGTATAAGAGCTTTGAGGCACTGGGTTTGGACTAGGAGTGCCACCCCTTAGACTTGCCAAATTGTGCGTCTGAGTTTGAGCAGAGCTAGCGCTCAGGCTCTGAGAGCTTTGGCCTTGGCTGAATGCATGATTGTGGTGGTTTCTGTGGAATATGCGTGCTGACTTCATGAGCATAGAAGTCATTTTCAGAGAGCTTTCGGAGGCTGAGTTTGTGGGGGAAATGGCGCTGCCTGGAGCACGGCTCTCACTTGTTCTGCCAGAAGTCTTGCTTGATGATTTCGTCAGTTGGTCTGTGTTCTGGCGCGAGATTTGTCTGGATGTTGTAGGCGTTGAAGACCGTGCTCTGCTTATGGTAGAGCTTTTTGTTGATTCTGGCACCAGCTGGTAAGACTGTAGGCCCTTGGAGGGTCGGGGTTCCTTGAGAGTTGTGGTCTCTGGATTTTGCACTGGTGTTCGAGCTCGAACCGGGCTTGTAGGGGTGAGAATCTCTTCAGCCAACGGTGTAGTGTCTACACTGTTGTATGCAGCGGGAAGATCAGGCAGCACTAGTTTACTGGAATGCAACGAAGCTTTTTCCAACCGGTTAGATACCAAGGCATTGCCTATGGAACCATTGTAATGCACCTCTGAGTTTGACTTGATTTTGATCTGCGTGAACTGCTTCGTTCTCACGTCGAGGATAAAGCCGTACTCGTTGAGCCTGATGGACTTGTGAACGATCCACCTGTTGATCTCTTCCTTGTATTCCACCTTGTCCACATCGACATGGAAGCCACCGCTGTAGAAAACGTATGAATCAGCAATCATTGTGCCCTCCATAGCACAGATATCACCTGGATGAATCTCTGAGTAAAGTTTGATCGGGTTAGCCTGAACAGTGCCCTTCATGGCATCGAACAATATCATGTCGGTGTTCTGTGTGACACAGGGGGACATGAGAACATGTTTGTTGATGTGAGGGGGCAAGTCGTAGGGGAAGTAGACCGAAATTCGGGACAAGTCTGTCAGACGGGGGATACCGAGGCACCTCAAGCTTTGTCGGGTGTCGACCACCAAGCCACCAAACATCACGGTGAGGTTTTCCACATCAAAATGGGTCTGGTAGCAGAATTGGCCTGTTCCCTCAGACGTGTCTTTGCGGGGCTGCAGCGTGGAGTAGGAGAAGTTGGGAAGCTGGAAGTATCCAGAGAAGGACGAGGCATCCCAGTCACGCTTGAAGTTCTCGGCGTAGTCCAGCGTATCGTCCGACCGCTTCAGCAGCTGGCTGACAGAGCTCGATCTCGTATTTGAATGCGGTAGCGCCACTTTCTCCAACTGGACATGAGGGCTCAAGTACACCTCTGAGTTCATGGTTTGTCCAAAGTTGGCCCTGTTGAACTGCTCGAACGGAGCATACTTCACTAACGTGTACGGCGCAGGCATTCCATGGTACCAGTCCTTGGTGTGATTACTAGTAAACTCCTTGTCACGAGCTGCTATGGCCTGGAGTCTTAGGAAGTCCAGGTACTCCAGCAGACGGTCACCCTGGACCGTGGAAGGAGGGATGAGCATGACGCTGGGCCTGGTTCCTGGGGGATTGTGATTGGATGCTTTTTAGAAGCTACCAAATTGAGGGGAGAATTGGGGTGGAAAGAAAGGTGTAGTTTGGGATTAAGTTTGAAGACTGGGGTAGGGTGGAACGTTATTGATGTGCTTGAGAATGCTGCAGGAACCAGCAAACAATGGAACGTTTTGATCTGTGGCGCCCGATACGGGGGTCTGAGAAAAAAATAACAAAAGTGGCGATGAAGTGAATTTATGGGTTTGTTTTAGATGTGAATTTAATGCCCATTGAGGTTGGTTTTTGGTGATTGACTTACTGGGTTGGTGATCGGCCTAGAGATGGTTCGCATAGACACCTACAGAGGTTCAAGGGTATCATTAATTCGTACGTCATTAGTCGATAAGCATGGATTCAGCGTCCGTTTTCTCGTGCTCCGTTGTTCTAGAACCTGAGAGCGGGAGCCTGCTGTAGTATGTGTTCACAGACAGAAGCAACCCGTTGTTGTAGTTCCACACCAGCCAAGCCTCAAAAGCGATAGTGACAAAAAGAAAGACGAGGGTGATGACGGCGAAAGTGACCAAGGAGGTGCGGCCGGGGAAGTACGAGCCGGGCTCCAAGGCCACGTCGTAGGCGGAGGTGTATTTTGTGAACAAACGGATCGTCTTGAAAAGCACGTAGACTACTCCGCCACAGAGACAGCAAAGCGTGAATACACTGAGCCAAAGAAGCTCTCGTGTTGCGGCGAAATCAGCAAGGAATATCACCACAAGCGTAAGCGGGAGCATGCAACAGGTGAGAATGAATTCCTTGGATGTCTTGTCCGAGACCATCACCACGATGAACTGGACGGTGAAGCCCAAGAAGAAGAACAAGTCAAAGATTAAAAGACTGCGGTGGATCTGGAAAACCGTGTACATGCGCTTGATGGCGATGGAGGCGCCGATCTTCTTGAACTTGAACCACTGGACAGACCTGTTGAGCACAAAGTAGATCATGAACAGCTGCAACACAAAAGTTACCGCCAAGACGCCAATTGCAGCGATATTAGTGCCTCTGGCCGCCGCTCGCCACGCAGAAGAGTTCACCATGTTCAAGTTGGCTGACACTTCCTTGTACTGAATGCCAGTGTAGATGACCATGGTAGCGTAGAACAAGCACAAGAGCGAGAAAAGCAACATGTTCTTCGTGTGCTGGGCAATAACTGTCACCAACACCTGGTAGAAACCAGCAAAGATGAAAAGGGCAAGGAAAATAGACATCTCCATGTACCGAGCGTTCGATGGGAACTCCGTCCGGTGAACATTGATAACGCCATACATGAAGCCCTCGAGGCCCACGACAAGCAAAGCCGAAATCACAGAAATGGCCAAGCTGACCTGGGATCCTCGAACATACCGTTTGTCGTCTTCCTTCTGAGCATTATGGCCCATATACTGGCCTTGCTGAACAGCAGGCTGCACAATTGGCTCATATTCCGTATGTGAATCTAGAGACACCTTCGATATGGTCAGATGCTGATCTAGCGACAAATACGGCTGCGATCCGACTCGGGCATAGTCATATAGACTGAGGTGATCCTGAGATGGGATGGTCCCTAGTCCGGGACGAGCCGAAGAAGCCGGTCTGGATATCAACAGGTCATTGTCATCGATGGTATCCTCGACGGAGAGGTTTGTAAATCGCTTCATGGGTGAGGAAGGTGAAGAAAATTGGGGTCCGGCGGGATCATGTATTATAGACTTTTAGCACGACTTTTAGCACGCAGAGCATCTGCGGGACTGCGTCAGGAGGCAGAGGCTATGTCGTGCCCCAGATGACGAAGTTTGTGGAAAACGCAAGCACTTTCAGCCGTGCCGAGTCTGAAATTCCGTTGAGGGATTTTCTGTCTATGTTTATTTGGAGCAGCTAGGTGGACCTGGTCAGTCTGCTGGAAGCGAAAAACGTCCCACTCGCACGGACTCGGTGAGATCCAGACCCTTCTGAAAAAACATCTCCGTTCTCACCTGAAGCGAGCCACACGCTCAAGTAGGCAAAAACTTACGCCCACGACGTCATAGAAGCGCCGCTCAGACCAATCCAGAATAGTTTCGGGGGTCTTCCTCCAAAAGGCCCGCAGACTCCTCCGAGAGGTCGAGCCACGAGACCCGGCTGAAGTACTCGTCCTCCTCACTGGCCTTCTTGAAAGCCTCCATTTCCTTCTCAAGCACTAGGACACTGATGGCATCGTAGCCTCCTGCGCCAGGAACCAATCCGCCGACGCATCCAGGCAAACCGTTGCACTTGTCAAGCAACTCTGTCTGTTCAGGAGGCTCGATCTCGGCTCCTGAATGCTTCGTGACCTCTTGAAAGCCTCTTCTGATCTGTGCAATGGCTCTTCTAAGCAGCTCTAGCGTCGCTGGATCGGCCAACAACGTATCGTAGTCTCTATTCGTCTCGCTGAGGTTGTGGAGCTGCTCCAACGACCTGACAAAAGCCTTGTTGCCCTGGTTGAGATGCTCGTACCAGATAGCGCTTTCGGGATCCAGCTGCTTCCATGCGAGCACCTTGGAAACGAGTTTTGGTGTCTCAGAACCAGCACTCACGTCACCCATGAGGAGCTTGATTCCCTTGGGAAGCGAACAATGCGTGTGTGTGAAGCTCCAGTTGGAGTCGACGGCTTCACGGAGCTCCGAGCAGAGTTGTCTGTCCAGGTCTCTGCCGAGAAGGTGGTTGAAAACCTCGGGCTTGAAGCGTCTGTAGATGATGGAGCCGTAAACAGCAGCAGCAACGTCAAAACCGGAGCCGATCTTCTTCTGAGCTTCACAATGGGCGATTTGGGCCAAGTTGTGGATCGTGTTTCTCGTGTAGTTGAGCGGCTGCTTCAAGAAATGACTGAAAAGGGCTGCAGTAACCACCGACACCAAACCAGCAGAAGAGCCCATACCCGTCTTGGGCACCTGGTCAATTGGCTTCTGGTGAAACAAAAACGACTTTCTACCGTTCAGAGAGTTTTTAGCCGACGTGCCCTCGGTGGTATGGTAGCCTGGATCGGAGAAGAGCGTGATCTTGACGTCAAAACGGTCCGAGGGTAGTAGGTAGTTGAGCACAGTCTTGACGGTGGCCTCGAGGAAAGGGTTTTTTCTTCCCTGGGTTTCAGCAAAAGCAGGAGCGTCGTCGCTGAGCTTCACGGTGTACTCCCATTCTCCACCAAACTGTGGTGACGAAATGTAAATACGACAATCTGAAGACTCCACCAGCTGCACATGGGCGTGCATTCTGGACGAAAGTGCCGTAACATATGCTTCGTATTGAGGGTCAATGACCAAGTAGCCGCCTGCAAGGAGGGCTTTTCCTGGAGCACTGAAAACGTGGGCCATTAAGAAGTGGTAAGTGAAGTGGTGAGTTTTCGCGATGGTAGTGAAGGATGGATCAGACGAGGTAGATCTGTGGCTCTTTTTGCGGGCATGGTGCATTTGCTATAAACTAGGCGAAGATCTTCGGGTGATTTTGGGGTTTTGCAATTTTCGAGAATTGGTCTATTTATGCTTTTCGTTGTTGGCCAATGAGCTGGTCTTGGTGGGGTGATATATGGCTGCAGATATAGTGACTGAGCTGCTGGAACACCTAAAGATTTGAAGTGGCCGAGAAATAAAAACCTTCTTGTCTGTTGTTTTTATACTTCCGTCTTCAAAGCCTCTGGAGCACTATCTCCACGGTCTCGGCAGCAACGGTGGCTGTGGTACATGCAAGGGTGCACTGAAGGTCTGTGTTTTCTGCTACATGGCTGGCTCGAACCACATTCCGGTTGGGGCTTAACGATTTGACATAATATGGGGAAAAATGACAAATTTCGAGACAAGCTGTTTCGGTGATTTGGCCGTGATGGTGTGATTTGCAGCCATTGGCTGGAGAGCGAAGTCGTCAAAAGGAAGCGGGCAGTTTGCAGATATGGTCAGCAGAAGGGTTTCGTGAAAAGTTACCTCCAAAAGGTGGAGTAGTAAATATGAAAGAAAGTCATGAGTGATGCCAAAAGAGCATTCAGTACTACTTGGAGCATCATCGGACATCGCCTTATGTAAGGAAGCGGCAAACAGCCCAAAACAACGGCATTTGTAGTTATCCCGTCCCCTCCGAAAATCGTATTTACTTCTCCATCCCATTCGTCACCAGCCCTTGTTTTTGTGGTAGGCTTATCTCGAAGCCATCTTTTCAAATGTCCGGTACAATGTCCGTAGCGAATACATCTAGAGACTCACTGATCTGCTGCATCGTAATCCACCAAAATGACAGACGAACAGCTCAAAAGTGAAAAAATCGTCGGAATCATCGGTCTAGGTGACATGGGTGCCATGTACGCCGAGCGGTTTTCCAAAGCCGGCTGGAAAGTCGTCGGAGCAGACAGAGAAGACAAGTTCGTGGAAACCAAGGCCAAGTTTGCAGGCCAGGCCTTTGAAGTTCTCCGTTCGGGACACCACGTTTCCCGTGTTTCCGACTACATCATATACAGCGTGGAAGCGAAAAATATCGGCGCTATCGTACAAACCTACGCTCCTTCTACTAAGGTGGGTGCAGTGGTTGGAGGTCAAACATCGTGCAAAGCTCCCGAAATCCAGGCCTTCGAGGAAGCAGTTCCAGAAGATGTGGATATCATTTCCGTTCATTCGCTTCACGGACCCAAGGTCGACCCCACGGGACAGCCCTTGGTGATCATCAAACAGAGAGCATCTGATGAGAATGTCAAATTCGTGGAAAGCCTTGTGTCATGCCTCAATTCCAAGGTTGTCCATCTTTCAGCAGCTGAACACGACAAAATCACCGCCGATACACAGGCGGTCACACACGCTGCCTTTTTGTCGATGGGCTGTGCATGGAAGGAGATCAACCAGTACCCTTGGGAAACACCACGATGGGTTGGAGGTATGGAGAACGCCAAGATGAACATCTCTCTTCGTATCTACGCCAACAAATGGCACGTCTACGCCGGTTTGGCCATCACCAATCCCTCAGCGCATGGCCAAGTCCAACAGTACGCACAGTCTGCTACTGACCTATTTACGTTGATGATCCAGGGCAAGAAAAAGGAGCTCCAGGAGCGTTTGTACGAAGCCAAGAACTTTGTGTTCAGACACAATCCAGACCACAAGAGCCTTTTGCTAGACGACGCCATTTTGAGCGAGTTTTCCTTGTCGAAAACACCCCCAGAAGGTAGACTGCAACCCAACTCGCATTTGTCGTTGATTGCCATTGTGGACAGTTGGCACCACTTGGGTATCGTGCCTTACGACCACATCATTTGCTCCACGCCGTTGTTCCGTATATTTTTGGGTGTCACGGAATACTTGTTCTGCACGCCGGGGCTTCTAGAAGACTGTATCGATGTGGCCGTCAGCGACCCGTCTTTCCGTCACGACGATCTCGAATTCACGTTTGCCGCACGTAACTGGGCCAATATCATTGCCAGAGGCGACTACGAATTGTACAAGAAGACGTTTGAGGAAACACAGCGCTTCTTTGAGCCCAAGATCGCTCACGCCAACGCTATCGGAAACGAGATGATCAAGACTATCTTACAGCGGGTGAAGGAGCGGGAGCAGTAAAATTATAATGCAGTATATGAGGGAGGGGCTCTTCGTCAGCGAAGGAGGAATTTATAAACCAGCTATATTACATGCCATGTAGAAGTGCAGTGTGGCAGAGTGGGAGCTTACAACTGCTCGTCCTTGATGACGTCCATGAGCCAGTCCAAGCCTTCGTTGAGACCCTCGCCACGGATGGCGCTGGAGGCCACTATACTCCAGCTTCTGTCCTTTAAATCTGTTAGACTGAGAGCCTGGGACACCTCGGCGGCAGTCAAGGCGCCAGGCTGGTCCTGCTTGTTGGCAAACACCAAAAGGGCGCTATCTAGCAATTCCTCCTCCTTGAGCATGGTGTGGAGCTCCTTGCAGGCAATGTCGATACGGTCTTTGTCGGTGGAGTCCACCACGAATATAACGGCAGCGGTGTTGCTGTAGTAGCATCTCCAGTACGGACGGATGGAGGTCTGGCCACCAAGATCCCATATGTTCAAGGTCAAGTTTTTGTATTTCAAGGTTTCCACGTTGAATCCGATGGTGGGCTTTGTAGTGACAACCTCACCCATCTGCAAGCGGTATAGGATGGTGGTTTTACCGGCACCGTCCAAGCCCAAGATGAGAATTCTGATTTCCTTCTGCACGCCCCAGAGCTTGCTGAAGATGTTCATAAAGCTGAATGTTTGGCCCATGATGTGTTGTGTAGTGGCGTCTGGGTAGATAGGCCTCAGCGAGTTGATTATTCAGATATGGACACATCTGTGATCCTACCGCATTGTTACCGCGCACGACTCCAGGGTCCATGGTGTGGGTTATAGAAGGAGAAGGGAAGGTGGGAGAGGGGGAATGGCTGTTTATTGAAAAAGAGGTGAAGGTTTTTTGGGGCTGGGAATTTTTGGAATTTGGAGGAGAGGGTGCTGTGGATATAGAGGGTGTATCTGTGAGGCCAGACTCACATGTAAAAGGCAGGAAGAGGGAACAGCAGGGGTGTGGCAAGGAGGGTGATCCAATTCGACCTTTCTTTCTGAAACTCCAAGATAATTGGTACTTTTTCTGAAATTACTGGTCTTTGCAAGTCTGCTTCTCTGATGTGCTGTGAATGGTTGCAAAATGGCGCGGCAGTATGTCTCAGCATGTAGCGGGTCTGGTCCTCAATCAATTCTCAAGGAATGGATCAAATTCAATTTGGCAAATATTCGAGATTGAGGCTAAAGCGCTAAATCCATAGAAAATACGCTTTTGTTCAATCCAGCGTTCTGTGCCCGGGGTGGCTGGTGCCGGAATACCCGAGCACTCAACCTTAATCCTACCGAGCCTCCTCATAACCACCTACCACCTAGCAAGCCAAAACCACCTAGCAAGCCGAAAGCCAACCTTCTACATCGCCCCTACGCCTACACTTCCCTAATAAATAATCATAATCAAAGTCTAAAAAAGTGGAAAGTCTAAAAAGCGGAACAAGTCCACAGTCTGCTAACTCGACTCTCCAGCCCAGGCTGCCCAGGCTACTGGGTCAGAGCCATGATCCGAAGCAGCTCGGCGTTGTAGCACGCCGCCTCACACAAAACACCAAGATGGTGCCTCAAGTACTGCTCCCAGGTGCCCAATTCCGTGTCCACCATAAAACATCTCTGGCGGTACTGGGCAAACCCAATGCGTTCGTGGAAATGGGCCTCGTCGGCGTCGGTGGGTGCAAAACGAGCACGGCAGTGGGTATCAAAAAACAGCATGTACCACCCTTCCAACGAGGGTCTCAAGGCCTGCAAGGACGACAATTGCGGGCCCAACTCGGCGAGGTGGTCGTCGATTCCCGACTCCAAGTCGGTCAAAAACTCTGCGGTGAAATTGTGGTTCAGGCAGAGTGACCGCACGGTGCCCATATCGTGGGAGCCCTGGACTGCAAGGCCTCTGGCTACCGCGGCGGTGGCTGCGAAACACTTTCTGGCGTGAACGAGCGCATTGGCTTTGGACGCCAAAAGCCGGTGTACGGAGGCGTGGGGCCCCGAGGCGACAGACTGGAAGAAGGCCTTGAAGCGGCGGCAGATTTCTCTTCTGTGTCTGTTGTAGCCGGGCTCGAGGGGGTCAAGTTGCTCGACCTGGTGTGCCATTTCGTTGAACTCGGCTGCGAAATCGTGGGGTGCGACCTCAGGCTGAGGGACCAGGGCGGCCTTCAAAAGAGGGAAGACTGCCGGGGCACGAAGGGCGCTTTTTGGGTGGAAACCACGGGAAGCGGGAGTATTTTTGCTGAGGATGGAAGGCGCATCGTCAGCGGAGAACTCAACCACGGCGTTGGTTCCAGAAAAGCTCACCTTTGTGGATTTCGCAGCCACGGGCTTGTCGTAGAGTTGAACCACGTCCAAGCCCATTTTCTCGAGTCTACGGAAACTGGCGTCGTCAGGGAGTGCTTGAGCGAGATGAGCCTCCAAGGCACTAGGGCGTGGGAGGCTTTCCTCGAGCGTGGCGCTGGAATCGTGCTCCAAGGTCTCAATGCGTGGAGACTTAGCACAAACAGCATCGGGGCCATTGGGCGAAAAGGCCGATTTGGGGAGAACAACCACCGTCACGAGCGGCAAGCGGACGGTCTGGGGAAGCAGCAAGGCGCTGGTCTGGCTTTGGCGGCGCCAGGTCTCAAAGAGCCAGTTCAAACGCACGAAGAAGTCGTGGTAGGGCGAGTAGACAAGGCTCTTTGGCTTGGGGGCGGTCACATCGCCGGCGGGTGGCTGGGGGAAAGTAAGCTTGAGTGGGGTTCTCTTGAAAGGAGAAGCAGGGACCTTGTTGGATGGGGAGGTGGTCCAGATTGGGCTGACGCCAGGAAGCTTGACAGGCTTCGATGGGTTGAAGGCAATTCTGAGAATTGGAAGCGGGTCAATTCTGAGAATGGGAAGACGGTAGCCAATGAGCCTGGGGAGCATGGTCGCTGGGACGGCTCTGTAGCACAGAACTGGTCTGGCTGGAACTGCGCAAATAGGTCCATACGAAACCACCAGGCTGATGGAATCGAGGGAAGGGCAGTCGACGTAGGATTTCCTGTCGCGTCTGAAAAGACGTCTGAGGAGCTCCTTGAAGCGAGCTCTCTTGGAAGGCTTCTGGGTGGAGGCCAGTTTGGCTGCAAGAGTCTCACCGTCAAGGCTAACCAGAGTAACGCTGAAAGGCGTTGAAAAGGGCAGCGGACGGGAGAAGCAGGTTTCCAGAGAGCTGGCGGAAACAAAAGCGGGGTGGGCGCTTGAAAAACGGAAAACGGACTTCATGACGTGAAATCTTTGCATTGTGGAGTGGTGGGTAGGGAAGAAAGAACTGCAACACAAATGGGATCGCGATATACCCCAGAGATTTGGCCGGCGGTACAAGCTGGGAGGGTCAGTTGAGGGGCATGCCGTGAACAAGGGAGTTATTTAGTGAATGACGCCGTTTTTGTTGGAGTTTCCTTGAAGGGTTTCTGGATGGTGAATCCAGGGCTCTTTTCGCAGCCATTTCTCCATAGTTAAGGCGGCACTGTGAGAGGGGATCCTTAGCAGGGAGCCCCAAACCCTGCGTTTTCGCCCCTTTGTTGCAATGATCCAGAAACTAAAACTTCCAAAAATCACAGAAAGCCTGCCCAATCGCTATTATCTCGATCCTCCTGCCTTCTCTGGTTCCTGATTACGTAAGTTCTGACCGATTGCTAGACAATGAGTACTCGCCTCCCAGCAACACTTCCCTGAATTCCCAGAACACAACAAAATTTATCAAAATATACCAATCTAGATAGTTTTGTCTCCCCATTCTGGAAAACCACTACCCCATGGATCCCTCCACATGGGCCTCCATTGACTGACCTACTTCGGCGTGGTGTACGGGTTCTCGGACCACTTCCCCAGAATTAAGCTCACCTGCTCTACCTTCCATATACTCATCATGTCTGAACCACGGGGTATTCTAAGAAACAAATCTGAATCCGGCCGTCTGCCACTGAGCGGCGAGGCGGAACTCGATAGATCCGAGGTTATTCGGAATACTCGGCTCAATGCTCAGTTGCAGTCCGAGTCCAGCAAAGGAGAGAGAATCAGAGCTAAAATCGCCGAGGCCAAGGAGGCAAACGGCGACTCTAAAACGCCAGAGCACTTGAAGTGGGACGAGATAAACTTGTACAAGACAGAGCAGGAGAAGGCCGCCACCATGAAGATCGACGAGCCCAAAACGCCTTACGAAGGCGGTTTCAACCCCGAAGGCGAATACTACCAAAAAGATGACGACGAGGAAGAGATTCCCGACTTTTCTCTCGGCGAGGGCCAGTTCGACAGTGAAGCCGCTCCAGCGCAAGACGACAGAATCACCAGAGACGAGGCTGTGGAGGACGAGGAGGAGGAAGACGAGGACCAGCCTCTATCGGCAGAAGACAGACACAAGAAGTTCGAGGAGATGCGGAAGGCCCACTACCACCAGGCTGCCAACCCGCTCAAACACAGAATTGAGGTCTCTGACGACGAAGACGAGCAGCTGTAGCCTCCCTCACGATTCACGATAAATAATGTTTCATACTAACAGAGCAAGCGACGATAAAGAGCCTACAATTGAGTTTGTGGTGACTTGTGATAAATATTCTATGCCCTCTATATATCGCCTAGGCAAAGTACTTCAAGTGACCAGCGCTGACAGAACCAGCAGAGGTCAACTCAGCAGCAGTCTCCTTGATAGCAGCCTTGGCCTCAGCAGCATCGCCAGCAAGCTTACCGGCAAGAGTAGCCAACTGGGTGTCGTCCAACTTCTCCACCAACAACTCAAGATCAGCGTCGATGTTGGCAGAAGAACCCTCGTCACCGAAGTAGGCCTTGTCCTTACCAGCAGATCTGACAGCTCTCTTGTTCTTCTTCTTGGCAGCCTTAGCAGCCTCCTTGGCCTTCTTGGAGTTAGCCTTGAGAGCAGCAGCCTCCTCGTCGGCCTTCTTCTTAGCAGCCTCTTCCTCAGCCTTCTTCTTAGCAGCCTCCTCAGCAGCCTGTCTGGAACCAGCCTCCTTCTCCCACTTCTTTCTCTCCTTCTCCTTCTTGGCCTCCTCCTTGAACTGCTTGATTCTTGGGTCCTCGGACTGGGCACGCTGGACAAAGTCGATGATTCTCTTGTTGTCCTCCTGCTTCAACTTCTTTCTGTTGGAGATGTTCTTACGCTCAATGTAACGCTTGTGGTCTCTGTTGGCGGTGTCGTCTGGAACGTCCTCGTCCTTGAACTCGAAGGTCTTCCACGAGTCGAAAGAGCCCCAGAACTTGTAGAAAGCGTCAACCTCTTCCTTGGTGGCATCAGCAGCACCCAAGAGTGGGACTGGCTGCTTCTTGGAGAAGTGGGCCTCGGACTCGAAAACTGGGCCCCAGGCCTCGAAGAAGTCGTACTGGGTCTTTGGAGCTGGAGGCGCAACAACAGCAGCCTCGTCCACAGAGTCGTACTGCAATCTCTTAGTGGAGTCCAACATGATCTCGAAAGCCTTCTGGATAATCTTGAAGAAACCGTCCTGGTCCAAGCCACCGGCAGCAGACTTCTTGTCAGGGTGGTGCTTCAACACCTGCTTTCTGTGGGCTCTT
Organism: Candidozyma pseudohaemuli; assembly: GCF_003013735.1. Classification (NCBI taxonomy): domain Eukaryota; kingdom Fungi; phylum Ascomycota; class Pichiomycetes; order Serinales; family Metschnikowiaceae; genus Candidozyma; species Candidozyma pseudohaemuli. Next base: position 552,298 of record NW_020194439.1, on the reverse strand, counting down.
CTGATCTGGTCCTCAGTGGCCTTGTATCTCAAGTGAGAGATACCCAAAACAGCGTACAAGTCAGCGGTCTTCCACTCTCTTGGGTCGTGGGCCAACAACTCGGCAGACTGCTCCTCGTCACCCAAGTCATCGTCAGCGTTCTCCTCGATCTGCTTGACGTTCTTCTCGGCCTCCAACTTTTCGTATTCAGACCAGGTGTGGCCTCTCAAGGTTCTGGTAGCGTGGGCCAAGAAGTATCTGCCAACTGGCTCGATAGGACGGCGGGTTGGGGCGGTGAAGTTCTTGACGGACTCGAAAGCGGGGGTCTTAGGACCCTGGAGGGATGGCAAAACAATGGACATTTGGATGGTGTGGTAGTGAGATGGAGCTGGAAAATTTGTGGTAGTAGCTGTGGGTGTGTGCAGGCGCCATCAACAAAAGGCATCAACGGGGTGGTAGACAATGCTTCTACGAGAGGTTGCTGGTCTTTTTTTGGTGAATTTGATTGTTTTATTAAGGTGGGTTTATGTGACGGGATTCAATGGCGGGCGATGGTCGATATGTCATTGGGAAGGCAACCCATGCATCTCGCAGCCACATCGCTAGAGGTTGTGGTGACATTAATGCAGTGATAGCTTGGATCCTATTAGTCTATGAAACTGTTTAAAGTGAACTTGCTTTTCACCCCCATTGACCATCTGACTGTGGTGTGACTTAATTTGCAGGCTTTCCACTTGCCCTCATATCTGGCACACATAACCTTCCCGCTAAGCTTGGTTCGACCTCGCCCAATGATGTCGAGAAGGATATGGAATACTCTTCTCTTTCCTTGAGAAGCTAATTCTCTGCTTTCCAGAAATAAACTCCGAGTGACGCCTCAATATCATCATCACACCATAATCCATCATCACACCTACTCCTTGATGGCGGCCATGTCAAGCACCTCCACGGCGCCTTCTCCCTTTTTGAGCTGTGCATTCTCGCCCTGGAGCAAGTCAACAATCGTCTTGTAATTGGAAGGATCAATGATCGCAATGGCCTCAAACAACTTCTCACCTGCCTTCTCGTCCTCTACCGTATCAAGCAACGCCCTAAAGTGTTCATCGAAAGCTGGCTGGACACGAGCAAGAAGCGTGATTTTCACCTTCATCTGAGCTCTGGCAATCGGCATGACCTGCTCTTGAATCAAAAGCTTGATTGCTTCTAGAGCTTGTGTCTTGGCTGGTTTGTTGGGGTTCAAATGGAACTTGAGCTGGTTGAGCGCCTTTTGAATCATGCTGGGAGGGTATCTTTTCTTTGATCTGGGGTTAATGCATTTCGTGGAGATGAGGTTCAAGAACTCATTCTGCTTTTGCCTCAAGTTGGCACTTCTCTCCTTCTCGTTCAATTGAATCTCGCCCTTGTCCAAGATTTCTAGGATGATCTCGTCGTGATTCGTGGAGCCAAAAGCGTTAAGAAGGTCCTCGTTATTGGCCACCTGACCTTTGGAAACGTTCATGAACACTTGCGGAATCTGAAGCACCTCATCTATATCCTTCTCAACTCTCAGTCTCCAGTCCTGGACTTTATTTTGGTAGCAGGCTATTTCAAACCGCTTTTTACCTTTCCTCATTCGAACAAGGGAAACATTAGTGAGCTTGATTTGGTTGGACGGCTGGTTGATGACTGCCATAATGAGAGTAGTATTGATAAGCGATGCCTCATACTAAGCGCGCAAGTATGTACCCACAACCAGTGGGTTCATTTTGACAAGACATTTTTCTGGAATTTTCTAAATCGTGATTCAGGGATATTTTATGCTGAATATTTAGGCTATCTCAGCGTACCATTATTTTGTTGCTCCGACATGGGCCTAGAAGTGAACTATAGTAAAACCTACAACATCTACTAATCGTTTAACGGAAATCAATTCAACTTTATTGTTACGGCAACAAACCCGCTCGATCACTTGAGCACAACCTTGTAGGTGGCGATCTCGAAACCTCTCAAGGAAATATCCACCGAGTTGTCCTGCAACTCAAGCTCGTGTTCAACCTCCTCCAAAGCATTGGCCTTGTAGACCTTGTCCACAGATAAGCCGAATTCAAGCTTACCACTGGAGGATCCACCCAACGACTCGTAAACACGAACCACGATCGACTGCTGGCCCTTGTTTTGTTTTTCGATGTTCTCAGCAGTGCTGATATCCTCATCGTCCTCACTTCTCTTCACATTCGACAAGACCAAGGATGAGTCTCCAGACAAGCTGATGGCCTTGGTGATCAACTCCACCTCTTCGGGGTCACCGTGGGTGTACAAAAGCTTGTAGTTGAAGTTCTGAGCCAATCTCACGATATCAGGACCCAAACCACCCTTGTGAGGGTACACAGCGTAGGAGAAGTCATGGGAGCCCATATCAGCCTTGTCATCAGGAGCCTTGGCAGAACGGAGGAGCGACAATCTCATCAAGTTACCGTGAATGGCAGCACCATACTTGGAGTCGTTGAAGATCGAAACACCGTAGTTGTGCTCAGACAAGTCCATGAATTTGTGGTGGCAAACTTCAAACTTGGCAGTGTCCCAAGATGTGTTGTAGTGAGTGGCTCTTTGGGTAACACCGAATTGAGTCTCGTACAGCGCATACTGGGCAGTCTGCAAAGTAGTTGGGAATTGCACCTTCAAGAACTTGTAAGTTTCGTGCCACTCAACGTGAGAGGTGAACCTAAGGTAGTTGTTCTGGGAGATATCCTTGTTGTTGGTGATACCGACAAGCGAGATGGTGGTCTCGATGTAAGACTTGGAAGAGATCTTGTGCTTGATGACCAACTTAGACTCCAATGGGTGACTAGAGGAAGAAACAACCTCACCATTCTCAAGGAACTTGAACTTGTTGAGCGAGTAAACCTCAGTGTCCCAAGCAGGGAAACTCAATGGCTCATCATCAAAGAGCACCAACTGGTTACCAAAACCGGAAGATGCCTTGGTCTTGGCAGTGTCAATAGACTGGCGCCCGGTGATCAAATCCTTCAACGAGAAAATCGTACCATTTGGAGTAATCTTGGCCTCGAGCAAACCATTGCTCAACACGAAATGGTCCTTGACCTTGTTGATCGACGCAGGGTACTTGAGGTCAGACTCACGAATGAAGGAGTTGTCCACGGTGTTGAGACCGAGAACAGTGGAGCTACCAGACTTGCAGCTCACGACGTCAACAGCAAGACTGGAGATATCCTCATTAGGAACCTCCACCAACTCGATTCTGTGCCATGGCAAGGTGTTAATTGCCACAACCTTCTCAGAGTCCTCATGTCCAGCATGCTTCAAAGCGTCCTTGATCAACTTGTCCAATTGCTTCAAACGCTTCTTGAGCATAGGCTTGACCTCCTCGTAATACACCATTCCGATACATGAACCTGGGATCACATCGTGGAACTGACACAAAGCAACGTCCTCCCAGATGTCTTGAATCTCCTTCTGAGGGTACTTGTAGTCCTTGGTGGTGACCGACAAGTAGGAAGCAAGGTATTCCAAGTCGTGGAGCTTGATCTCGGATTGTCTAATCCACTTCTTGATGTCAGCCTGGGTTGTGTAGGTACCTCTATGGAACTCCAAATAGAGCTCACCAGACCAGGTTGGGAGGTTTCTTCCCTCGTCAGACTTCTCCAAAACGTCAGCATAGAAGTCCTCAACCGTGTTGCCAAGCTGCACAGATGGAATAGCGGCGGTTGTGTTGGAGATACCTCTGCATCTTCTCAACTTCTCCAACATCTCTTCAGTTGGACCTCCGCCACCGTCACCGTAGCCGTAAAGCAAGAGACCGGTTGGAACATCTCTCAAATTGTGGTGTTGAGTCTGAGACCTAACAACATCACCAAAGTGAGCAGCAGCGGTGTAGGTGTTGGCTGGAGGCATGTGGACGAGAACCTGCGAGCCATCAATGGCCTTCCAGTTGAAAGTGCTCAATGGGAACTGGTTGATGTTGTTCCAAGAAAGCTTTTGGGTCAAGAACTTCTCAATGCCGACAACCTGACAAATCTGAGGGATCTGCGAAGAGTAGCCAAAGGTGTCAGGCAACCAGAAGACCTCAGACTTCTGACCGAACTCATCCAACATAGCTCTCTGACCAAGCAAGAATTGTCTGATCAAGGACTCACCACTTGGCAAGTTGGTATCGTTTTCGACCCAAGAGCCGCCAATTGGCAAGAACTGCTTCTTGGCAAACTTCTTCTTGATCTTATCCAAAATCTCGGGGTGGTCCTGCTTCAACCACTTGAACTGCTGCATCTGGGAGGCGACAAAGACGTACTCGGGGTAGTCGTCGGCAATCTTCAACTGAGTGGTCCAAGAACGCACGATTTTTCTTCTGGTTTCAGCAAAAGGCCACAACCAAGCGGTGTCAATGTGACAATTACCCACGCCAAACACATCGGTCTTCTTCAATGGGTTCTTCTTGAACACCGCATGTGAGTCGACGTCAGAGCCCAAGAACTCCTCGGCAAGCTCTCTACACTTCAACACAGAGGACCTGTCCTCGGGGTCGAAAGCGTCCATGATGTTGTTGGCAATCTGGGCAGCCTGGTACTTGTCTCTGCCGCCTGGCAATTCCCTGGCGGCGTCGCTCAAGATCCAAAAGTCCCAGTACAACTTGCGTGCGTTCAAGTCGGGCCAGACCAAGTCACAGTGGGACAAAGTGTAGTACTTGTTAGGGTCTGGGTGGCCCTGGTCACCGGTGCCAAACATACCGTTGCAGGCAATCTCCAAGTAGAACAATTGCTTGCCAGACTTCTTGTATGTCTTGGGGAGCTTGTAGAGGGTTCTGTCGCCGCCGGTGAACGCCTGCAAAGGCGTACCGTGACTGTCGTAGATAAGGCCCTCGTTGCCACAGTCCCAATGAAAATCGATTTCCTCGACGTCCTTGTTCTTGAGCCAGTGGTCGGGGATCTCCCACTCAATCTTGAACCAGAAGGTTCTCCAGGAAGGCCCGAACGAGTCGCCCTTCTTGGCGTCCTCCCACTCGACCTTCTTCCAGTCAATGTCACGGAAAAGCGGTCTTTCGGTGTTTCCCGGACCGCTGTCGCCAGGAGTCCTCCACACCTTCAACGAGATAGCATCCGAGTTGGAGTCGACTCTTTCGTGGTCGTAGAATTTAGGGAGATTGAGCTGCGGGTACTGTCCGCCCTGGTCAATAAACTGCCTCAACCTGTTCTCATAGATCAGGTCGATGGGCTTGAGTGTGGGCTGGTGGTTATAGCGATCGTAGCCCATGGTGGTGCGGATTGAGAAGTGGGATTCTGGGGTATTTAAGTGCGCCAGGAGGTTGCTGGATAAGCGTGGTGCAGGGACCAGCTAGGTGCCGTCAGACACGGTAGCAAAGAAAAAGTTAAAATGGAGGAGGAATTGGGGCTTTGGAGATCATGTTTTTGGTTTTTGATTTGGAGGAATTGAAGTGGGAGGGTGGGGAACTGGTCTGGTTCACTGGTTGTCTGCGAGATAAGGTGGAGGCTGTGAGAGCAGGAGATAGACGAGGTGATTTACATGGAGAGTACAGAAATTGGAGAATTGAAGGCTTGAGGTTGGGATATGAAAAGAAGAGAATTGTTTGTGTTTAGTTAATCTGTGAATTTAATTGGTGGATCGGTCAATTGGTTGATTGGTGGATTGGCTGGCTGTGGTGCCGAGATCCGGTGGACCACTCGGCACTGAACGGACCATGGACCGATGGGGCCAAACCGGTATTTTCAAAATTATCAGATGAAAGACACTTTTTGTTTTTATCTTGTAATTCGCTTTAAAATATCCTCCATGACCCCTTTGTCGGTTGCTGGTCCACAGCCTGGAGACGGTTGCAAAGTACCCTGCGGGCCGCACGAGCCTCACCCCTGGAGCCACGAGGTCAATAGGGGTTTTTCGAATTTTCTGAATTTTCCTAATTTCGTGATCTCCTGAGGAAGAGGCGTTTTTGCAACACCCTTTTATTCCAATATTTTCTGGCTCTGCCTGATTCATCCCGTTCGGGTTTCGGCGTGCCACACGAGGAGTCCGGGGTGCAGCGGGTGGCCGGATTAGGAAAGGTTATGACGAGATTGGGCAGGCGATAAGAAAAGCGAAGAAGTAGGAGAATTTCGCCGAAGGCAGTGGTGATAAATTGATTTGCTTGAGTTGGAAAGTTGGTTTTTTGTCGGTGTGCCATTGTGGCTATGGGGCTGGCTGTGGTCCGATTGGTGTTTCGCAGCCAGGCACCGATAAGCTTCTGGAGGGGCTTGAGGTGTATGGTCACGATGGCGATAAGGTTTAGATGGAATGTTTGAAGCAGTTGGATACGGGTGTTTTGGATTGTGGCTTGGTTTTGGTGATTTGGCAATTGGGCAATTGGCGAATTGGGGTGGGTTGGCATTGAGGCCGAGACCGGGATTCTCTGGTGGGGTGGTCAAAAGGCGTAGTATAGTCATTTTGTTAAAGTGCGAGATGTAGTGGTATCGAACGAAAAATGCTTCAATGGCTTGGGCTGTTCTCTCTAAATTAGAGTTTCGTGTTTGGTTGACCAATACGGTCGGTCCGTGATCTGGTGGCTTTTCAGCTTATCGGCTGCGAAACAGACTTTAAGCCGTGATCACGAATTGTGGTTGCAAGCCTCACGGTTGTCAACTGGTGGTAGGAGGAAGGAAGCTCTTATAAGTTGAGATATTGTCCTGTGGTTCCCGAGCTCACTGGGTTCGGTCGTCAGGCTGAAAGTCATGGGGAACCATAGACAATACCATAGAGCCTCACTATTGGTCAACTTGAAGAAACCAATCCTCGATATCAAATAAGTCAATTGATGCTAAAGATTAACTCAATAACACAATAAAGGCTGCGATAGCCTATTTCGAAGTCTATGGCTGTTTACGTCTCATCTACACTGGTCCATCCGTGCATTCCCCATGAGCAATAAGCTCCCACCAGGCAGTTGTTCAACCACATCACCTCCAGATAAACACCATCTTCCCTACAATCAACAAAGCCGCTCAAATCATGAAAATATCTGCCTATTCTCAGACTCAATTGGCTTATCAGTTAGTGCGGCTCCGGTCCTCAGCGCGGCGATTGTGGAATATCACAAGATTGTATTATCCGTGATAAGTGGTCTCGATGGTCAATTAGCTTTAGCAGATTCTAAACCAAAGTCTAACGCTACTTGGGTTCGTGGACCCTTGTGACCGTGATAATTAACAAATCCACTTTGATTCGTCGCCATTGAGGCTTAATTCCGCTCCGGTCTTCGTCCAAGGATACTCCCAATAAATCGATCCAATGCTTCAGATAACTGGCTGACCACTTGTCCCAGACCCAATTGCATCATCTACAACATAGTAACCTGGTCAATGGCCAATCACTACCCTCAATGCCGCCCAATGTCTCAATCCAACTCACTAACAACCGTAACAGCAGCTACTACAGCCCTACAACAGCAAAAGTCTTATAGTATATTCAATAGGTCTATCGGCCTGCGCTAGAATCCATGACTTATTTGTCCTGAATCTTAACCTCCTGGTCCTTCTCGACGTTGGCAACGCCCTCGTGGGACTTCAAGGAGCTGATGTGGACGTCTGGCAACTTCGCCACGAAGCCCTTGATCAAGGAGAACTCGCTGAGCACCTCGCCGCCAAACTGGGAAACCTGGTGCTTGACCTTGGAGGCAAGGTCGTCGGAGGCATCCTCCTTCAAGGTAACGATGTATTTGTCTTCGGCCATTTTCAGTAAAAAAGTAGTAGTAGTTGTGGGTGGAATCTCAAAAATGTGAGGCTCCAGGAAGTACTTGCTGCGCGCCGCAGTCCTCTGCTTTTCGCCACCAGGGGATCTTCGCCACTGGGCCAAAAATAGAAAAGAATGGACGGGCCAATGGGTTATTAAGGGCTGCTTTTGGAAGCAGTTTTCAATTTGGTGACTTTTCAACCACATTGTAGCGAGTTTGCCTGAACCCCCTTTGCACCCTAAACTGATGCCTTCGCGCCATGCTCGCGAACTCCACATTTTCCGACACTGGCTTTCCTCACATAATGGGTATATTTGAAACCGCCCACGCAATTGCCGGCAAAATCCGCCGGGCCGGATTCTATCTTTACATTGGAATTGTGTTTGGTCTGCTTGGATGGACGTTTTGGGAGATGCACCGCTTGAACAAGCAGCTAGAGAAGAAGCGAGAGCGGGAGGATCGAGACAGAGAGAACGAGCAACGGAAGCGATTGCACCGCTGAGGCAGGCTGAAGAAAGAAGAAGAGGCCTTTTGCTTTGAGGGAGTTGATGCCCCAGTGCTGGCACTGGGCGAAAGGAGGACGGTGATTGCTTGGTTGAACCAGAATGTACGGCTCGAATCTTCAGAATGGGGTAATTCAATTGGGCTACTTGACTGAGGTTGAATCATTGAGCATGTATTGAGAGCATGGTCTGCGGCTTTTACTGGAAAAGTACCAAAAGTACATATTGATCGAGAAACACTTGAACGTTCTTCTGCCTTGTAAGGTACCTCTCGAGTTGAGACGTTGATGGGTCTAGGGTGGAACTGTTGGCCTTTTGGGGGAGTACCGGTAATAACCAAATTCACAAATGTAAAGCACTTTCTCGTTGGCAATGGTGGTTCTCTTCGACTCAGTGTGCCTCATACTCTATTCAAGCCGTTCGGGGTATCAAGATGGGTATTTAACCGAAAGAGGTCTACGGATTTCATGAAGATGAACGAACTTTCTTATTCTAAAATATGATAATGCATCTTTTCGTGCGTCTCGAACGGTACGTCTCAAAGGGGAAGAACAAGCACTAAAGGACGAGATGCTACCACTGAGACATAATATTTATTTATTGACGATTGCGATACCAGAGCCTCTTTTGCACCAACTGGTATAGACTCCCCAATATAAGCATCCTTCTTTTGTCTGAGGCAAAGCCTTTCAAAGCCCTCCAAAGCCTCTAAGAACCGATGATCATCAACTACGTTAACATCTTCACTCAATTCGTTTGAACCTCTGAGATTCATAATCCCATGAACAGTAGCTCTTATTGACTTTTAGGTAAGATCAAAAAGTACGATTGCCCGGTACTGGGATCCAATGAAATGTGTCAACCTGTCAAGGTGTGCATATCTCTGATAGATATGCGGCTCGCTTTCAATACAACCCCATAGTACTACTACTTCCTCTTGAAACAATCCATTTACTCCAAAAAAATGGGAGATCTTGAGAACAATTCTCCACATCCAAGGACCGAGAAGGATGCCCTCAACAGGATCACATTCTTAACAACTGCAGGAATGTCTGTGTTGGTGTTCCAAGTATGCCTTTTAGCGGGTCCATTATACTCAAAGGATACTTCAAATCTTCAAATTGGCCTCATTGAATTTATAACCTTGATTGAAGCCTCACTATTTGCATCAGTATTTGGCTTTCTTGTCGGCTACAGACCAGTTATCCTAGTCGGTTTTTCGATTAGTACCTTATGGCCTATCGGTGCCCAGATGTCGAAAACTTACGAGTCTAATCTGCTTAAAAACATCGCCTTCATCACCAAATGGCTCTGTGTTATTGTTATTCAAGGGATGGTTTTGACAACTATACACCACTTCAAAGATCTCGGCAAACAGAAGTTCTCGATTATCGGCCTACTAGGCATAGCACTTACTTTCGGTGCTAACATGGTTGCCGTTGTTGCTGTTCCTGGCGATTGGCTTGCAATTGTGTTTGGTGTTTACTCTTTGGCAATGCTTATTCTCCTGTACTTTACCGTTCCTGATACTCCTCGCTGGCTCGAGGAAGTAAGCTTCACAAAGTTGTTGCCTCATGTTATTGGATATTTTGGAAATGCACTAGCAACATTTGTTTGGCTCCAGTACAATTCATTTTTCAAAGGCTGGCTCTTTGGCACTTTGTTTCTGGTGGCTTGTTTTGCAGCCGGCATCTACAGCTTGATTGTGCTCAATTACGGATTTCCAAATCGCTGGAAAGAAGAATTTCAGGCAAGGCGACAAACATCTGCGGAAACCTTATCGTGGTATTCCATTGAGTAGTATAGTCGTCTAGAAGTATGTATACGTTCACGTCGAATCGTCTTCACTGACTACAGTGCGACATTGCATTCGCCTCATGGCGGCCTCAACTTTGATAGAGTAATATAAAAGACAAGCTATCCATTTCGTTTCTCTTATCTCCTTTAATTTTTCATTAACCTTCTCTTGCATATCAATATCTCTTGCTAAGATCTGCAGCAACATGTCAACCTGTCAAGGTGTGCACAATACCTGTCATGATGCGGCTTCCTTAGCTAGAAACTCGCTAAAATTCGCCTATTTCCTTCACCATCATTCACTGTTTCTTTCATAAATATGAGTGACATCGAGAGCAACTTCCCCGATAATTTGCCTGGGAAGCAATCCTTCAGCCAATCAGCATTTTTGACTACCTCTACATTGTCAACGCTTGTGTTTCAAGTGTTTTTCGGAAGTGGTCCTTTATATCTGACGGATACGGGGCCCATTGCCAGAACACTCTACCAAATGCTTTCAATTATTGGATTTTCTGTCTTCAGCATTTCAATTGGATTTCTTGCGGGATATAGACTGGTTACTCTCGTCGGCTTTTTTATCATGGCATTATGGCCCCCAGTGGTACAGCTTTCAATATTGTACGACTCCAATGCGTTGAGAAACATTGGCATACTCACTCAATGGCTGCTTGATTGCGTTTTAACAGGAATGACCTGTGTGGCGCTTTATCACTTCAAACATCTTGGTAAGCGAAAACTCCTTAAATTCTGTTGGATAGAAGCGGCAGTGGGTGTCATTGCAAACATGGCAGTTCTTGCGATATTCCCAAGTAACTGGCTCCCATGGCTTTTCAGTGCTTATTGCTGGGCCATGTTGGTTCTTCTGTACTATACCGTTCCAGACACTCCTCGCTGGCTCGAGAATGTGACCTTGTTAGGATTGTTACCTCACATCACCGGCTTTGTGGGATACATGCTAAGTGCATTTGTGTGGCTTCAATATAAGGGAAAGTTTCAAAATGGGTTTTCATTTGTTTTGTTTCTGGTTGTCTGCGTTGCAGCTGGGCTTTTCAGTCTCGCCGTTCTTGGGCTAGGGTATCCACAGAACTGGAAAGAAGAGAGAAGGGCCAGGTTACTGAGGCTAGAGGAGATAAATTCCTGGTTCCGCATTGAGCAGGAAGTCAGCATTCCATAGGTGCTAGAGGATATAGACATTGAGTAATTGAAGCGTGATAGTCCATGGCCGCTTCACAATAGAGAAAGTTCACGAATCTTTTATTGCGATCGCTTAGGTCCTGAGTCTGTTCAATAGCCACTAATCTGACTTTGTATGTTTTCCAATTACGGTCAACCAGGCCAAAAGGAAAACCCTTCCTGTTGAGTCTCCGACTTGCCTATATGGAATATGGGTCCATCCACATATGCCTATTCTTACCACAATAAGCTAGGCCCAAAAAATACAGACAACTACATATTCCAACTTCTTCTTCCACATTCGTTACCTCCACGAAACATGAGCCAATTATGAACACTGTCTCTTGACTTGTCCACACCACTTCTACCACGGATCAGCCCATGTAGCACATATCCCATACTCCCCCATACTAACCCTCGAACAAACTGGCCGTGCATGTCTACATAAAATAGAAAATCCAAACAAATCCAAAATCCTCCGATCCTCCACCCCTTCAGCCTCCACACTCCCCATTGTACGCCTCTCTACACCATATCGCCCATAACCAGGGTGGTGCTTTTCCTCACACATATATACCCTGGTGCGCGGCCGGCTATATCACCACCGCTTTTTTACTCATGTTGCTACCTTATACCTTTCTTCTTCCATGTTTGCCCTTTTGATCGCCACTGGCTATTTTGTGTGGAGAGCCGGTGCTGCTGTAAAGCATCGTTTCTGTGGAAACCAGGAACGGGAGATCAACGAATCCAACGTTAACCGCAGGGGTCCTTTTAGAGATACTCCTAGCAGAGCAGGTGTGGTGAGGAAGAAGAAGAGTTTGGATAGCGAGGCCACGTTGGTTCCTGAGTCTCGGAGAAGAGCTCAGGCGTGAGTTTAAAGCTGTGTTGGTGGGATCAAGGAAGTGAGAGAATAAGCCACAGCAGAGCCACATAGAGGCATACCCAAGGGTTCCGAAGTGCTGATGCGGTTTTGGTGAGTGGGTTGATTTCTCGCGTGACCGACCAAAAGTGTGGTTTTTTCGATGACACGATATTTGTCTTCGGCCTTCCTTTCTACTATATTTCCTGCCGTTTGGGGACGCCTTCGATGGTGGTTCCCATAGTGCCGGGTTCACGACGTCATCGAGACAATGGCGTGGATCACGAGGCATGTTTCCAGGGCTACGTTGCTACAATGAGCCCCCGATAGACCTTTCGACCGACACGGTCCTTGCATTGATGATTTTATGAGATAGACGAGACGAAGCATCTCGAGACTTACTACTGGACTTGTTGCAACTGTTGCAACTGATTGCTTGACTGCTTACTGCTTACTGCTTACTAATAACCTGGGTGCAAGTTTTTGCTTGGGTGAAGTCCAAAACCAATCAAATTGAGGAGCTTGGCGCTGGTCCATACATTGCTGTTTGTCTCCTAAACCCAAATGGCAAATGTGACCGTTCCTTCACACTCGGCCTCGAGGCCTACTAATCCGCATCATATGGCATTCTCGCGGTCTGGCCAAGTGCCGTACTACCTCCGATAGCTCCTTCGAGGACAGCACAAGAACCAGAACCAATTGATTAGGATGAAACTGCTAGATGCCTGAAATTTAGCGTGACCAGTTATGTCCGAGAACTTTTGGACCCATCTCCTCGGCGGTATCGCCAGTTCTGCAATAGCCGATCCCGCTACCACTTGCTGTGCGTACACTACTGCACGGAGTCGGGCCGGGCACACCCCTCCCAGCGACTCAGAAACTCCCTGCCCCTGTTTTTTTGCTATCACTTTCATAAAACACAAAAAAATGGTTAAAGCAGGTATGTTCCAAGTGTTTTGCAGCCATCAGTCAGCCTCATCCCATCGCCCTTGCGTCTCGTCCGAGCCTTGCCTAATTTGCTCATAATATGCTCACATTGAGCATTTATTTCGACGAAACCGACAACCAAGCTTTTAGACATTGCAGGGAACATTAGCGAGGCATTGACAGGCCCGATGATAAGCCCTGAACGGCTGTTCAATTGACACCCTTTTGCATGATATACTAATACCCAGTTGCTGTTATCAGAGGAGACTCTAAGGTTTGCGGAGTTGTCAACTTCGAGCAGGAGAAGGAATCCGACCCAACCACTATTTCCTGGGACATCTCGGGCAACGACGCCAATGCTCTCAGAGGTATGCACATTCACCAGTTCGGTGACAATACCAACGGTTGTACCTCGGCTGGTCCTCACTTCAACCCATTCTCCAAGACCCACGGTGCTCCAGAGGACGACAACAGACACGTTGGTGACTTGGGTAACGTCACCACCGACGCTTCTGGTGTTGCCAAGGGTACCAAGAAGGACCTTTTGGTGAAGTTGCTCGGTCCTAACTCTGTTGTCGGCAGATCTGTTGTTGTTCACAGCGGCACTGACGACTTGGGTAAGGGCGGTAACGAGGAGTCCTTGAAGACCGGTAACGCTGGTACCAGACCTGCTTGCGGTGTCATTGGCCTCACCAACTAAGCCAGCTAGTCCATAGCGCAGTAGTTAGTCAATGAAGTTGCTTTTCAACGTTTTGTAGATGCTATAAGGAAGATGGAACCACCTGAAGGGGTTTAGTAATGCAATTGACTCTACATTGTAAGAATTGAGCGAATCATGGTACCATAGATTGGAAACGAACGGATCGACTAGAATCATGATCAACGTCACAACTGCCATTCACGGTCAACGACGTTAAAATTGCCTAGAAGAGAATCAAGAGGTCTATCAATTGTGGTCACATTTTGTAAAAAGCCAGAGTGAATTGCCAGTATGACCATCACCTTCAGCGTCATCCCATGATATCCAACCACAACGTTGCCCCAACCTATTTGAATTGCAGTTTCCTGATTCAAGCACCTATAGATGACCAATTGATACTAAATGATCCAAATGGGGTCCTTGTAGCTGTAGTAGGTGACGAAAACGTGCATCTAGACCAACGGTGTGCACTAGTTTCGACCCTGGGAAGCACCTGAATGACCCAATGTCACTTTTTGCAATTTGTATTTCAAAATCAGGAAAGATTAACGGTTCCTTTGAGTCCTTTCTTCGTAAATCGATGACCATTTCGACCTAATTGTGGGTATTCCAACCCAAAAACATGATCGTGAGACACTGCCTCCGTAGTTAACGCCAAATAATATCGATTTCTGGCTCTGATTCAGTCAATTCCAAGGAATGAACCCTCCAAAGCACAGCCCACTTGAACTCGACCGTCGTCTATAAATAAGGGTGCTTTTTCTCTCTCAAACACCACCCCCATTCGAGTCTCAGACCTACTCCTACATTGTCGATATCCATAAGGAAGTCCGATGAAGGTCCCAAGAAAGCTTATCTAGTAGAGTCTGTCTCGGGTGGGGGTGCTGGTAAAGCATTCAGTACATGTCTTGTTTAGCCAGCCAGCCAGAAATGTGGATGCCTCCTTCAGTCAAAAAGACAATAGACTTCTTGCTGTTGATTTTCGACAAGAGTTTTCGGAAAAAAAGCACGGACGTGCTTTATCAAAATTGCTTGAAGAAGGGGAAGTCGGACGGCACTTTTCATAGAGTGTGCCCAATGACGCCAAAACTGGCATGGAGAAATCAATAGATTGGTTTCTCAATTTCTCCAGAAAGGGAATGGTGCTGCTACGCTTGAGGAAGGGGAAGTCCTCCTGTGTTTCAGCCCATTCAGCGGATTATCCTTCTGCTAACTTACATCTTTCTGGTCCGTGGTAGGGGAGGGGAAGCCCCGATCCACCTGCCTTAAGTTGCAAACAAGCTTAAGGAAAAAACGCCCTCAAACGAAAAAATGGGGCTTTTTCTGGAGACATGTCGGCTACGATGACTTGTTTCCTCCTCTGGCTACGAAGAGCTCGAGCACTGGATGTTCGGGAGCCACGAGGAAAAACGGATTCTGTTCGTTGGAGTTTCTGATTGGCCGGTCTGGGGAGACCCGGTCGTCATGGATTTCTTCGGACATTTCCACAATTCACCTGATGGCGCCAGCTTTTTTTTTCAAAGCTCTTGGCTCTACGTTTTAATTAATTGTGGACTTTCAAAAATCACAGCCGGGCCCAAATCGGCCCGCTAGACAAACGGCGGAACGAGAACCACTGCCGTATATTACCGAAACCGGTGCAACATGATCTGTGGTGGGTCAGCACCAAACTGCCGTAGCATAGGGCAACCCTCATGAAGCTGTGGGGGAAGAACATGCCTTTTTGAAGAAGCGACCGGTTTCACAGCTGACGGTTGGTGTGAAAACTTCTTTTTTTCTTTTTTAGGCAGAAAGAAAAAAAACCATTCAGTGTCTGTGGTGGACATCCCGGCTGAACAAGAACACTTGAGGATTTTGGCACCCTTTGGATGCAGCCCTTGACCTGGGGACACAGAACACCTGTGTAATTGCACCAAAATCATGACTTCTGGAAGAAAATGACCTCCATGCTGGTCACACATTTTTTGAAAAAACCAGGTCGATATGTCACAGCCTAGCCTGGCAGCATTTGGCTGCGAAATTTCGCCAATGCATGGGGTCTTATCTTGCAGATGAAAAGTCGCAAATCAAGTCCCGAATCCCAAGATGGATACTTTCCAAACGTCACTCCTTTTTACCCATTAACCCGAAACTCGCCGTTCCTTAAATTTCACTTCGTTTTTGGATCTTTTTTTATTCGGTGGGCCACTTGTACATAGGCGGACGCCACGGCCCATTCGACTTTTTTGGCTTGTACATAGGATGCTTATAGACTACTTATACATAGCTCGCTTCGGCGGGACCCCCACCCCAAAATATATAAAAAAAAAAAAAATGCTTTTGTAGAGGATACTTAGATCGAGAAAGGAAATTGGAGGAGCTGCCATGACCGTATTACTCTTCGCTGTCCTGCAATCAATTGAACATCAAATTACGATTACGAGTGTCCTTTGAGGTTTGATACGATTTGAGTATCATCTTAGAAGAGACATAATTTCTTGCGCCATTCTCTGCGACTTCAATTCGTAACCTTTTGTATAATTGATATTATATGCTCAAGTCGTTGCCAACTCGTTGCTCTTCAAATGGACTTGAATGCTTGAATTAGTGCATGCATTACTTGGGGAGATACCAAACCTGGTCGGGACACTGGGTGTTTCCAAGCGAGTCAATTGGCTTGTACTCACCGGTAAGCACATTGCCCTTGACATGGTAGTAGTACCAGATTTCAGAAAGTTTCCCATCTCTGCAGCCAACGTAAACCTTACTGTCGTCGTGACCAGCAGCCAAAGCAGCCTCGATGTCCAGCAAGGCGTACGAGCGGTCAGAGCTGGGGGTGATACCGGCATTCTCAAGGAAAGTGTAGGTGGGCAAGGTCTCCCACAACTCGACAGTCTTCTGGTAGTACGCAATGGCATTTTCGTGTCTTTTGTAGTCGCCAGAAAAGCACTCAGGACGAAGAGTGTTGAAACACGTGCCGTGCTTGTTGTACTCGTGCTCCCAAAGCAGCTGAGAGCCGCTCTCCACATTTGAGTTCTGCGTATTGATCCAGTAGTTCGACATCACATTGTACAAGTCCTGGCGACCAAACTGGTTCACAATGATGTCTTCAAGGCTCTCGGAGTCGGAGATCTCGAGCTCCGGTCTGCAATACTGGTTGTACGAGCCGTCACACAAGTCGTCCCAAAGACCGTGGATGGTGAAGACGTTCTCGACGCCCTCGCTTTTGGAACCCGTATTGTAGTCCCAGAATTGGGTTTGCATAATCACACCAAAGTCCTCGTAGCAGCAGGATTCCTGGGAAACACTTCCCGGAGCCGTGCACGAGAAGTAGTTGGCTTCATTGACACCAGAACACGATTCGACTCTGTGGTCCTTGTGTTCCAAGCTAGAGACTAGTCTAGGCTTGCAGACACAGCCAGCAGGGGCTGCTGCTGCTAAGGTAGCGAGCGTAAGGAGGCTAAGCATTTGCTGAATTAAAAGCCGACCTGCTGGGGCCTTTTATAGATTGGGTGCAAATCGAAGCAGACGGGCATACAAGCACGCACGTGTATGTCAACAGACGGAATCGGTGTAGCCGAGGCACGTGGAGATAACAGGTTCGGGAGGTTTGAGGTTCCTGGCCAATCGGCACTTGCTTCTTTGAGTGAGCTGCAATTAGGGTCAGGGCTTAGGCAGGGCCGCTTAGTGGAACGGCTGCGAACGCAATTGTAATAGACAAGTTGAACCGGGTGGACGGCACTATTATATGAAATTTTGGTGTGTTTGCTGGGGAAGGGGTCATTAGACATCCGGTTCTGTCTGATTTTGCGTTGTATCTTGGTTGGATCGTGCATCAGCTGCGCATGGCTGCAACCGATAGCGTTGATAAATATGCAAGGCCAGTGAGGCATCAACGCCGTGATCATGTAATACCTCTTATTCAGTTTTAAGGAAAATGATTCTTGGGTTGTCGCCCTAGCTCTTTAATCAAGAAGAAGGCCTCCTCGCCGTGCCGTTGCACAACTTCTTACTGCCCTCCCAGACTGCTATCTCCACAGATTTCTCGCCATTCTCCATACTGATCCTCAATGGCCGGTCCACATAGCACGGTTCGCTCATACGGTATGAAAACAGCTCAATTACTGCTTTCGGATACCTCAGCGCAAGGTAATGTAGCATGATGTTCACGAGCATTGGTCCCAGCACAATGACATCGGAGAGACCCTCGGAGAGGCAATAGTCACGGTTGTAGTGGATCTTGTGAAGGTTGTACTGGAGGGCGCTAAATCGGGACACCTGAGAAGCCGATATTGTGAGTTCTGTTGAGGCATCGGGGTCGGGTTCTTTGGAAGCAACAGGTGAGCTGGTTTCAATATTTTCACTGGTTTCAGAGTTCGGCTTTTCCGAGACATCGGCCCTCCATTTGTATACCAACGACCGGAGCTCGCTGACTATCACGTCTCCAGTTCTTTCATTGCCGACTTTGACGGATCCACCTTCAACTTCACTATCGAAATCCAACTTCCTTGTTTCTCGCAGAACAGCCACAAACACCGAGTCACCGACTCTTCTGACCAGCTGGACGCGTTCAACGCATCGTAGGCTTTCCCCGATCCTTGGTGTGTTCCAGAACTTCAAGCTTCCTGAAACCCACATTCTCCGGTCAAAGAGCTGCTTTCCGTTCTCCTGTGGCGCCTGGTAATTGTCATATCCGTCCAGTCCCAAAGACGCGTTTGTCTGATTGTTGAAAAGGAGACTCGTTCCGTAGAGTGTCCATGTTTTGGAAGGAATGATTTCGTTGAGAAGGGTTCGGAGGTGCTTAAGCTGCCCTAGAGAAACCGTGTCGTCCCAAGTCCATCTAGCGTTTTTGATCTGGGACGTCCATCGAGCCAATGACATGAAGGGATGTGTGGATTAGGTTTTGTCTTGTGTCTCTTGGAGAGGCGATTGTGTGGGTTTGATGGATCTGATGAAGTACGATGGAGGTGGTATTTGGTGTATCGCGAATTGGGTGCAAAACCTGGGGTAGAGAGGGAATTGGGGGAAGGGAAATTTGATGGTGGATGTATATTTTGACGGGATGAATGCAATTGTAGACTACTGATTCTGTTGGTTTCATTTTTTATGATTTAAGGAATCGAAAAAGTTGCATGTTTGGCGTTTCGGTGGTGGTGTTGGTGAGAATAGCTGAAGATCACACAACAAATGCAAAATGTGAATACCACCATTTAGGAAGTGATTCCACGAGGAAGTAGTTCTGAAAAAGGCCAGGTCTTGCAGCCTTAGTAATGAGGCCTTTTTTGGATCAGCTGAAAAATAGAAAGAAAAAAGAGGGCCCTTTAGGCTTGTATTATGCGGGTTGCAGTACCAGTGCATCATGATCAAAGAACCCCAGCAATACCATGAGCTCCATATGAGCTCAATTTCACAGCCTTAAAATCCTTTCAAACCGACAATGAATTTTTCTTCCCTTCTTAGTTTCATCACCAATTTCATCGTTTTGCATGATCACCACTTCCATCTCTTCGCAGCCATACCACAACTCCACCACACACCAATATTCGCCACCACCAAAAAACAAAAAAAACCATACACACCCCGACAATTCCATACTAGACAAAAAGATACACCTAAACCACCACCAAATCAAAAACATCACACATCCAATCCATCAACTTACGGTGGCCACCTCCATACAGTACCCAGACATCAAGCTCACTCTTCAGTTCCAACCACTTTTCCTATGGCCACTGTCTCTGGCGCTTGCGTCATTTCCAAGGTCTCTGGCTTGGTCCAGATCCGCGAGGATACCGCCCCGTCCAAGCTTATGTGGAAGGCAATCGACCAGGATAAGTCGTTGGAGATTCCACTCAATGCTCTATCGAAACTCCAGACCACCCCAGACTCGTCTCCCAAGATGGTGCTCAAGTTATTTTATTCTGAGCCGCCAAGCACGGATATCAAGGACATCAAACTCAGCTTCAATAACCGCCAGACCATGACGTCGGTGAAGGACGCTCTCCAAACGATCATTGCTCGTCAGAAGACCATCATCAAGGACAGTCCTGCTCAGTCGGAAAGAAGCACAGCGACGGCATCTCCTGGTCCAGGGGAAAAAGACGGCACTCCGGAAGGCACGCCTCAACCAGGAAACCCGTTGGACTTCTCCAGCCCGAAATCGCTCTCTGATACGAGTCTTCTTAAGAACCACAAGCTCCAGCAGAAACTCTTGCTTGAGGACAAGAACTTGCGGAATGTTTTCACGCAGTCGGTGATCAAGTTCAAGCTTTCGCCTATGATGTTCTGGTCGAGCCGAATTGGTCAGCTACGAACCTGTGCTTTACAGATATCTCAACACAGAGGACCCTACAATGTGCTTTCCACCATTAAGCCGGTGGCAACGTCCGATAACCAGGTGAACGTCAACGTCACGCGTGTGACGATTAATGAGATTTTCGAGACGTATCCGGTGATCAAACGGGCTTTTGACGAGCTTGTACCTGCTAAGCTCAACGAGGGTGAGTTCTGGTCACGATTCTTCAACTCCAAGTTGTTCAGGCGTCTTCGAGGCGACCGTATCAATACTCTGAACACTCGAGGGGATGTCGTGATTGACAAGTATTTGGATGAGGATACTGGCGAAGAGCCCTCGAAGAAGCAGAAAACCGACAAGATCAACACGAAGGAGAACTACCAGGTGAACAAGTTTCTTGATCTTTTCGGCAACGAGGAGGACAATTCGCAAAAGCTTGGTCTTCTGCCTGATTTCACCATGAAGTTTTCTGACGAGAATGCCGACGGAAACGACTCCGGAGTAGGCGGTGGACAGAAGCCAAAGAGGGAGAACGAAATGGTCATTTTGATGAAGAACATGAACAAGCTTTCGAGCAAAATGGTCGATATGAACTCCCTGGGCAAGCAGCATGAAGAAACGGCAGATGAAGAGGTGAAGGAGCATGAGCGAGAGCTCGATTTGAATGATTTGAACGAGGCCGAAGACATCCAGTTTCTTCAGCTTCATCTCGAGACCGATAGAGCCCGCAGAAGTCTCGAGGAGCAGAGAAACGAGACCGAGCAGGAAGAGAAGGTTGAAGTTGGCGACCTAGGGCTGTTGTTGACAACCAATGAATTCCACTCTTCAGCAAGCGGAAACGATCTTAGTGAAGTCTACAAATCCAAGACCAGCGATATATCGAAAGCTGCTACTGACATCACGGCACTCGTGAAATACAACTTCAGGACGTTCAAGTCGGTCAACAACCTCAAGGAGGTGAATATCCCAACTGGAGAGAATCTACTTCCTAACGACGTTGTCCAGGAACTTCTCACGTACAACGTCACGATTGTGGAATTTTTGCTGCATTTTTGGAACCTTTTCTTGAATTCCGGCAATCCCAGCCAGCTCAAGAAGCTCTTCTCGAATTTGCGTTCTTGCCAGAGCGCTCTTGATGCGCTTGAGCTGAAAATCACCACCATCATCAAGGAAAGCCCCCACACAAAAGACAACGAGAAGCTTCAACAGAAGTTGATGAAGGATCTTGAAAATTGCATACAGCCGCTCAAGAGCAGCACCCAAAAGGCATGCACAGACTACATAGCTGCGGTGAAGGCTTCACAGAAGGAGGCAGCCGAGGGCAAAAACGACAACGGCAAGCGTGCCCTTGAGGCCTAAGCACTGAAACTTTTGAATTTTCTTAAGCCTTCATTCATTTGAATCTTTTTTAATTTGCCTAACTGTCGTCTATACTATGGGGGAGGGTTGGCTGCGAAAGCCAGTACACAGTATTGTGGTGATGCGAAGGGCATCGCGAAAGATTGGAAAGAAACCTACCACCAAATCAGCATGAGTGAACAGGAGACCACGGCCGAGACATTGAAAAAAATAAAAAACAAGCACCGTAGGCAGAAGGTGTTTGCGGCCATCCAGCATGAGCGTGCCAAAGAGAGACATAAAGCACGTGCTGCCAGAGCCAAAGAGGAAAGAGAGAACCCCCAGTTGAAGGAAGAAAGATTGGCAGCCAATGTTCCTGAGACTATCGAGTCCAAGCGTGTTTACGACGAGACGATTTCAGCCGAGTTGGAAGGTGAAGACGAGTTTTCTGAGCTTTTTGACAGAACCCAGAAAGACCCCAAGGTGTTGATCACCACCAACGCTGGTGCCAGAAAAGCAGCCTACGAGTTTGCCGACATGATGATGGACTTTGTGCCCAACGCTACTTTCATCAAGAGAAAGAAGGAGTACCTGATGAAGGAGATGGCTGAGTTCTGCTCCAACAGAGAGTACACCGACCTTCTTGTGATCAACGAAGATAAGAAGAAGGTCAACGGCATCACATTTATCCACCTTCCCGAGGGACCCACGTTCTACTTTTCCGTGTCGTCTTTGGTGGAATCCAAGGGCATCCGAGGCCACGGTAAGGCCACCACGCATATTCCAGAGCTCATCTTGAACAATTTCAACACTCGTCTAGGTAAGACGGTGGGCAGATTGTTCCAGGCGATTTTCCCCAAACAGCCCGAGATTCAGGGCAGACAAGTCATCACGTTGCATAATCAGAGAGACTACATCTTCTTCAGAAGACACCGTTACTTGTTCAAGGAAAACGAGAGGGTGGGTCTCCAAGAGCTAGGGCCTCAGTTCACATTGAAGCTCAGGAGATTGCAAAAGGGCATCAAAGAGGAGATCGAGTGGGAGTTCAAGGCCGACATGGAGAAAGACAAGAGAAAGTTCTATCTTTAGGTGGAGATGGCAATTGTGTTGGGGCACGGTGGTTGATTTTTCAATTAGGGGACTTGCTTCATTGTGCAGATTTGGCAGTATTTTTTCACTCACAGTATGCAATTGGTCAAAGGAGGCTTAGAAATGTGAAATTGAGTGGTGACCATGGCCTGGGTTTTGCAATTGTGGAAACTACAGCATCAGCAAAAGTTGCCCCGAAAAAATGCTCGTTCGGTCATGTCTCAAACAAAGAGCTCTGGAGTTGCATGGTTTGTTTGCCGAGAAAAACCCGTGCCTCCTTCACCATCCCGCGAGGCGTGTAAGTGACCTAGAAGCAGTTCATCAAAAAGAACCATTGAGTCGAGAAAGCAAGGTCCACACCGCCCGTGTCTTTTTTAGAATAGCACATATAGGTATATTATATTTTTGGCGATCGCTATTCAAAGGATCCATCCTTCTTCAACGTGTTTTTTCTGTACAGGGCCTAGCAATTCAGGTACACAGACCGATCATCAGATAAGAAGCAAAAGCACCTCGAGACTCGATCCCAAAACAATCGCCAGATCCCTTTTTTACAATGACAATGGACTCTTCTGGCGTCAAGCAAATCGTTCTGGCGTTAGAAGCGATCCATGAACCGCGACTGACCAATGCACAACGAAGAGAAGCTCAAGAATTCTTAGAGGGTATCAAACGAAACGAGGAAGCTCCCTACTGGGGGTATCAACTCGCCTTGCCTTGTGACAGTGGCAGAAACAGCATAGTCAGGCATTTTGGCCTTTCGCTACTCCAGCACGTGGTGAGCAGCAAGTTCCATACGCTTGATCGAGCCAAGGTCCGCACATTGAGAGAGTGGATCGTCACGCTATGTAGCAAGACGACGGAAAACGACCCGCATTACTTGAAGGAGAAGGTTGCCTTTTTGTGGGCGTCCTTGGCCAAGCGTGTGTGGGGCAGTTGGCTCGTGAAAGGGGAAGACGTGAATGAGCGTCAAGGCGAGGTTGACGGGAAGAAGAACGATTCCAGCCAGAACCCGGCTTCCGAAGAGGACTTGGCTGACGGCTGGAGCTCTATGGACGCAGATCTATGGGCTCTTTGGAATGAGAATCCACAGTGCAGAGAGTTGTCATTGGTGATCACCAGAACGTTGTTCGAGGACATTTTCCTTTTGGACGACATTGTTGCTAACAAACGTTCGCCCATCTTGAACCAGCTTAGTGTGCTCATCGTGCATCCTTCATCGGTGCTAGATCAGATGTACGAACCCAACCCCCGGATCTCGCCCTGCAAGTACGTCTCTGAAGGCTGGTTCAGCCAATGGAGCAACTTCTTGCTCGAAGTTCTTTCCAACAACGACATTTCATCACATTCAGCCCAAGCATTCGTGCCTAAAATTCTTAGCACTTTCAAAACCTGTCTCCACTGGGTTCAGCCCTCTGTGTTGCGTGGAGAGAACGTGCTCACTACGTTAATCAACATCCTCACCGTGTCCGACGTCAAAATCAAAACTCTTGCCGTCGACTGTTTGCATATATTATTCACCAGGGCATACCCTACCCTGGAAGACTTTGAGTTCTTTGTTGGCAGCATCTTCACAGCTGAGGGTATCAAAAAACTTTCGCAATTCTATCATTCGCTTAAAGTGGATCCTGATGACATCGATGAGCAAACATATGCTTTGCTCAAGAAAACAGTGGAGATGATAGTCTCTCTAAGCGAATACCTCAACGTGCTGTTACCAGCGAAAAATAGAATTGATTGGGACAAAGCAGACGTGAGTGAGTACCTCCGTCTTATACTCACCACAACGAGTCACCCAAGCTTAATAATATCAGGGCTCTCATTGCAAATGTGGGTGACGACACTACGCTTTGACGAACTAAGCTCCAAAGAGCCTGTGGTCAATGTCTTGATGGACTTGATGGAGCTTGCAGCTAACAGAGTTTTGAACTATGAGTGGATCGGTGAGGACGATGCGTCTAAAAAGTTCTTAGAGTTTGATTTTGATCTGGCTCTGGATTCATCCTCTTTTCTTTCTAACTACAAAAAGTTCAATGAAGACATTGTTCGTATTACCGTCTGCAAAAAGCCTGAAGAAGGTCTCAAGTGGTTAGAGAGCAGGCTAGAAGCTTTCTTCTCTTCGCATTTGGGTAATGTCTGCATTAACCAGTCCAAGTTGGAAGAAAAGTCCGACCCCTTCAATTGGGGATCTGCACAATTCAACATCATTGAAAACAGCATCAGAGGTGTATCGCGTTGGCGAATTTGGTATAATGGGGAAGATTTCGAGGCAAAAAACAATAGACTCAATGGCCTCGTAGAGGACTTGGGCGAGCGTCTATTAGCTATGCAATTGGCTTCTCCGTTGCTTATCAGAAAGCAGGTACAGACGATGGTTCAATTTGCTCCTTTGCTAAAGGATGTCAGCCCCCTTATGTTCAAGGTGTTGGAAAAAATCTTGACAACAGCTACCTTTGAATATCCTCCAAATATTGATGACGAGGAGAAAGAACTCATTCGTGACTTGAGGACGAGTTGTGGTACCGAGCTTAACAGATTAGCTTACATCATGCCCGAGTCGCTCAAGAAGATTTTCTCCGAGCTCGAGAATGTGATTTCCAACATCTTGGCCTCAAACAAAGTCAGCAATCATGAGAATGTGGCGTTCAAGTCCTTCCTTTTGGTCATTGCATCTCGCTCAACTATTGAGAATAAAGATGCTCTTTTCGCCAAGATTGTGGACCCAGACTTGATGGCATGGTCTGCGCCTGAGACTGAAAAGGGTCTCTCTGACTTGCATTGGTTCATGGAAAGGCTAGGAATTGTTGAGATTGCCCAATACTTCCAGAGACGAAATATCACTGCTACTAGCAACTTACTAGAAGCTGAGATGGACGAGGAGGGCAAGGCCCTCAAAAACAAGCTCAAAGAGCACTGGCTGTCAATATTCCCTATTCGTGCTACTCGTATCTTCATTCAGTACAGCATTGAGAAGCTCAGTCATGACTCTCCGGAGTACCAAGCATTACTCAGGCTTTGGAAGCCTCGAGTCACTCCGATCATACCCCATGTCCTTCAGCTTCTTGCTCAAATTCAGGCGTATCACAACCCAGACAATTGGAAGGATCTTCCAGAGTCTGTCCAAGCTTTCTTGCGTTACAGTAAGTTGGAAAGATTCTGGCAACAAGGTGTTTCAATCCAAAGTAAAGAAATGTTCATTGAGGAGAGTGTTAAAGCTGCTTTGACCTTGAGAGATTTTGCTGACAGCGTTGGCCATCTCGTCAGATACACAAGAGAATACGCTTTTCTCACCATTGGCTCCTTGTCCCACCTTGAAGATACCCTTTATGAAATCCCGAACATCGCGACGTCTTTGTGGAACTCATTAGCCGGCGACACCGTCGGTGTTACCCTCCACAGTTGGAAACACATGATCAACAGCTGTCTCAGAAGCGTCGTGAAGAATTGTCCAGTCAAATATGTGGATGTTTTCATGGGTGAACTTCTTCCAAAAGCACTCTACGACATTGACAAATTGATCGGTGATAAATGGGAGAAAGTGTACAATACAGGCCTCCAGCTACAAGGTAATGAAGATGACGCCACCTTGAGTGAGGAGATGATGGAGGAACATATGCTTAGACAGCTTACTGCTACAGTCGTTCGCTTTTTGATGGACATCATACCTCAATTCAACGCCAAGTCCATGACCGACACCCAATTCGCTTGCAAGAGGTTGGTCACTACCAACAAGGAGGTTATGGGTGCGTTTTTGCAGATTTGCTGTCGAATTATCAGCCTCAAAGACACGAAGTGCTCTTTCAATACCATTCTTGTGGCTCGCAACATCCTACCCGGCATCGTGCTTAAGGACGATGATGTTGACAAGTATCTCTGTGATGTGTTCATGAATTCTTTATTGAAGGTTTTGCTTGATGACTATTTTGTGGAGACTCACACCGAAGCTGCGACGGCGCTTACCACCCTCTACTGTGCATTGAGATCGAAGAACGACTATCCCGCAAGAGTTCTTATGGATACTTTACCCAACATTACCTCTCTGCATGTCTCGAACTTCGAGAACCTTTTAGTCGGTTCCAGATCTTTGCGCCACCAAAGAATGGCGTTGCTTGAGTTGGTTCGTATCTCCAAGAGTGACCAGTTGGAGTCGTCTGAAGATGCCGAGTTGAAAATGAGGAAAAAGCAGCTTGAGATGGCCTCGATTACCAAGAAGAAGAAAGCCGCCGGCGATATCATGAACGACCCATTTACAGAGAATGGTGCGCTCAACAATCTTTTCGGCGAGGAATAAACTAGGTGGTGATCTGGACAATGGCTCTCTTGAGCAGAGAGTTTGGCACATTTTGTGTCTCGTGAGCCAAGGGCGACGGAAGACGCTGTGTAAACTCTTGAAGCGAGCCGCCAACGCCAAAGTAATAGGACTTTGCTGCGACAAGAGCGAGGCAGCTATTCCCGTTCATGATGTCGAGCAACAACTTTATAAATATGGGCAAAGTGTCCAAGGAATAAATGGTTTCAGAGGATAAGATCAAGTCGGTTTTGAAAGGCTTCACGAGGTCTGCAAACGATGGCCCCCAAGAGCCTGAGATGCAATGAATTTCGATTTTTTGTTTCTCGAGAGCTGCAATGAATGCTTCGCTGAGTTGTGGAGTGACTTCGACCTCGTCGTTCCTCATGGGGATATCTGGATTTTGAAGATCAGCGAGTTCTTGAGGATCAAGAGTGGAAGCCCAATGCACTATAAGATTTGGAACAGTGACCAAACGAAGAACTTCGTAGTTGAAGTCGCCAAGTAGAAGCGTCTTTTCCGACTTCTTTTGCTCTAGCCATTTCATAAGAATGAAGCAGGAAGGTAGAGCAGAGCCGCATCCTAGTTCCAAAACAGACTTTCTGTTGAACAACAACTCAGATTTTTTGGCCACGTCATCAACAAGATCATAAGAGCACTCCCACAGCTTGAAACCACCTTCATACACGTTCTTTTCAAGATCAAGCTCTTCGCCTGAACCGAGTAGGATCTTGTTGATTTCACTAGCTTCACCCTCGGTATCCTCAGTCATACACTGGTGTTTCACGTCGAAAAGCTCGCGTCTGTATACAATGTTGCCATTGGCTGTTTTGTAATTGTCAAAGGTGATTCTGACATTGAGGAGGGTCTTCAAGATGGAGCTGAGGGAGTGTATTTTTGGGGGTATCTCCACCGGTGCTTCAGATGTACTGGTGTTTTGTGGTTTGGATGTCACAGGGGTTGAATCTAGCTCATCGTCCGAGAAATCGGCCTGAGAGAATCCGAAAGAAAAGGACATATAGGGTCGTTATCGGTACTAGGGTGATGAGATGCCTGCTTAAGTAGGTGCGTGTGCAGGACATTTTGATGATTTGCATACGCCTGCTTCGACCTCGATCTGCCAGTCTATTTGGAAGGTATGGAATGAAGGAGTTTTACGATTAGACAATTTATCAATGTACTTTTATTATGAGATAACTGATGTTTGAGATTGAGTAAAGGGGTTGATGGTTCTAACACCGATGTGCAGATCCTAGACTAATGCGGCACAGGTGGGCAGGAAGCACCAATTGTACTTGAGGTATCCATACATTTCAGTGAATTTTGGAATGCTGATTTTGTTCTCATGAAAGAATATGTTATTTCTTTGTGCAGCACCGTTTCTGTTCAAAGTGCTTTTTACTACTTTTTCCTACTGACCTGGGGCTTGTTTCAACGGTGTATCAGGAAAGGTTCGAACTTGACGTACAGCCAAGCATCGTTCATGCGAATCTTACAATCAATGGTACAAAGGAATATGTAAATTAATTGAGGAATTGGCCTACCTCGGCCAATTGTGTTTCAATGTCGTTTGAAGGTTCACCACATATTATACGTTACCTTTATCGGACCAGATCGCTCATTCCATTGGAATCTGGCCCTTGATTGACTTATGCACGGGCTGCAGATGGTGTACAATATGGCTATACAAGAACCAATGTTTCTGGAAAAACTGGTATCGTTTTCGTCAGAGCTGTGTTACTGGTAACGTCATTTTTCTTCTCTGATTGCAGAAGCGGCGAAAGATTCCAATCTTGTTTGTTTAAAGCGCTATTTCCGTGAAAGCTAAAACGTTTACTTGTTGCATCCTTACACACCCATCTAGACCGTTCGAGATGTACCACAGATTTCGACTCCATCCGAATTGTGGTGTATTAAAACTTCAACCATTTATTCCAGCATTTATTGTCTTCCTAACATACGCTGACGTGTCAATTTGTTCAAATTAACCCCTGAGAGCCAAATTGGGATGGCTGCAAAAAGCTGTTTCACCTGTACGGGCAAGAGCCACCGAAGGGGCGAAACTATTTAAATCGCCCGCTTTCCGCTCCCTCTTCAATTGTGGCACAACTATCATGAATCGAAGGAATCCCAGTTCTGCAACCGATTTAAGGGGTGAGAGCAGCGGTCAAAGAGCGGCACACACGTCATCAAATCCGGTCCTCGCAAGTATGGGCGAATCGCCAAATGCCGTCGAACCGGAAGGGAATAGATCATCAGGAATGGGGTCCAACAATCCACCCATTTCGCCTACTGGGGGCAGGCAATCCCCCGAAATGTTACTCGCTGCTGATGTTGAGTTTAGCAGACGATACAGTTTAGCCGTCTTTAAAAAAAGAAGACAAAAGGAGGCTCGAAAACGGCTCCGGAAATATATCCGTGGCGTCTTAAGAAGAGAACGTGAAATGAACATCATTCTCCAGAGGTTTAGGCAAAAGGAGTTCCAACTGATGAAGACTCTTTTGCAGGATAGAGCTAACGTGTTAAAAGATTTGCTGAAGATTGATGACAACTTTGAGGGGCCAGCTGAGCAAGTTAAGAGAAGTCTTGAGAGATTTGATGAGAATGGAATGTCGATGTTAGTAGACTATTATGACGCTCAAAACCTCGACAGACAGCAAATTTTACACGAATATCGTCTTATGAGCCAACTGAGTTCACAGGCTAGACCTGACGACCAAAGTGAGGCATATAAATTTCTTATAGAAGCCTTCGGCCTCAGAAAGCTTAACATCGCCAAGTTTGCGGCTAGTGCGTTAAAGTTTACTGCCCGGTTAGATAATGTTAAAGGCTTGAGTTCAATATTCCGAAGTCAGACAGAAATGAAGAGTGTCGCTGCATTGGAAGAGATGCCGTCTTATGAAGGGTTATGGCAGAATGAAAATGATGACATCTTTTCCAAATGGTCGAAATTCATGATCTTTTTTTCATCCACTCAATATTGCACCACAAAAGTTAGGGAACTCATGAGCGAAGTTTTTGGAATTCTTTTGTACCATTCGCATGCAGAAACTTACTTTGATTCGATTATAGATTGGAACAGAAGGCCATTGCGCTTTTGGTCTCAACTTATGAGATCATTTGGAGCGTTTTTTAACGTTAAACGGCACTTGGCAGCTATCAAAAGCGGGTACATACTAAAACGCGTTCTAAACAGATTCGCGCCCCTACTCAATTGTGCCATATCCATAGGCGCCACCATCGCTCTTCGCTTCGTGCTCGACACAGGGGAAGAAGAAAACAAGGAGGGAGCCACTAAGCAAGAGGATGGACAGAAGGAAAGCACCAATGTGACTCTCCATAAGTCATTCGCAATACTGGCGTTAGGTGTTGCAGTGGTTCGAGGTGTCATCTGCTTCACAGACCTCCTTAACTTACTATACCGAGCAGCAAGAGTCTCTTTCATTGACTACAAATTGAATTCGTTGGTGGCCACCTATTTCCGCCTAGAAACAGTTCCCCCGAAATTGTGTACTGAGTTGATCATCAAAGCAGTAATGCTGTGTAATTCAGAAGGTGTCAGCAAATCAAGAATTGAAAAGCTCCTTGCGAGCGGCGAAGAGGAACAAGAGAATGACGTGGCTGCCCAAGGTTCACAAACTGGGGGCGTCAAAAGTGGAAATGATATTGTGCAAGACGTGGCTGCCATCTTCGCCCACGGTTTCGCATTAGGGGGCGTCGAAAGAAGAACTGATATTGTACTTATGCTTTTCAAAGTGCGGAGATATATGGAGCATCAAAATCAACTGTCAAAGTTGCTAGGAATTGACAAATTAATTGGTACACTTCGCGAGGGTTTGCTGAATAAGAAGAGTTCGCGTTACCCGGGGTCCTTGCTACAATCCAATTTTTTTTGTTTGGTAGTTATGTTGATCCTTTTCATCATATTATTCTTCGCCTTGCCTGCTCGTGAAACAGGCGGTGCTATTTTGAGGGAGCTTTACTCGACTTTTTTAGGAGCGACAGTGTACCTTGTTGTGCCTTTTATGAGCTCTTTTATACTGTTCATACTTTATGTACAGTGAAGTGGTTATAGTGTTGAAAAATCTAGGGAACAACAAATGGTAAGAAGAAGTAGCTTTTTTTTTTTTTTTTTTTTTTTTTTTTGCGCTGATTGTCGTTCCTAACCTTTACCCAAGAGGTAAGGAGTAGTCTTCCAATGCTCTAAGGGTTTTTATAGAGCAC